>NC_035445.2:78604814-78873240 GCF_002127325.2 Helianthus annuus | reverse complement strand
TTTGGTGAGAGGCCTACCACAAAAATTGTTTTCATGTCCTGAACATTGCATTTCCTGTTTAAAAGGAAAACAACATAAAAGTTCCAAGTCCATTGAAGAGTCCAAAACAACCCAGTGTTTGCAAATCTACCATGGATTTGTTTGGCCCAGTTCAAGTCATGAGCCTTAAAAAGAAAAGATATTATTGTTATAGTTTGATGACTTTTCTAGGTTTACATGGACTTTCTTTTTGCACTCTAAAGATGAAACTGCAGGCATTTTGCTAGACTTTGTGACACAGGTTGAAAAGCAATTTGACCTTCCAGTGAAAAGCTTTTGGAGTGACAATGGCACAGAATTTAAAAATAGGGAGTTGGATGCCTTCTGTGTGAAGAAAGGGATTGTAAGGCAGTACCCCATCCCTAGAACACCAGAGCAAAATGGGGTTGTTTGAAAGAAAAAACAGAAACTTTGATTGAGGCTGCCAGAACCATGCTTGCAGATTCAGGTTTGCCATTAACTTTCTGGGTAGAGGCAGTAAACACTGCTTGCTATGTCCAGAACAGAGTCTTAATAAACCCCAGGCACAAAAAGACTGCCTATGAATTCTGTATAAAATCAAACCCTATCTCATACTTTAAGGTATTTGGCTGCCCATGCTTTATTTTGAATTTAAAAGATTCATTTCAAAATTTGCAGCCAAAATTGATTGTGGTTATTTTCTGGGATACTCAACCACTGCCAAGCGCCTACAAAGTGTTCAATGCACGGACCAAGGTAGTGGAGGAGACTTTGATGTAAAGTTCAAATGAACTTTCATCAATGAAAATCCCAGCAAAATCCTGCTGAACTGTTTAATCTTGAAAAATTCACTTTTGAAAATACTGCTGTCAAGACTAACAGTGAAGGTCCATCAGAGGATACAACACCAGACTATGGGTATGAAGTCATCATCCCACAAAGGTCTGCCACCAAAGGGAAAACATCAGTTGTTCAAAACATCTGTCAAAGCTCAACCACTGTACATCAACAGTTGTTGACCAAAGTAGCCCATTCACCCAGCTTCCACATCCTCAAACACTGCTGACAAAAGTCCTCAAACAGTGGATAAAAGTCAGCAGTGGTCCACTCTATTACCACCCATTCCACCACCTTTTGAAGCCACTGCTGGGTCATCAAAAGTCATCAGCAGTGGTTAGCTCAGATGATACACATTGCAGCCTTCACCAACAAATGCCATCATACAATACCAAGGAGATTTAATCTTCTTGAGATCTCATCCACCTGATCAAAATCATTGGCAACGTCAATGAAGGGTGCTCACAAGAAGCCAAACCCAAAACATTTGTCTTTTTGCTGGTTTTCTATCACTCCATCAGCCAGTCAAGTACCAAGAGGCACTAAAGACAACAGCTAGGTAGAAGCCATGCAAGAGGAGCTCCAACAGTTTAAGAGACAACAAGTATGGGAGCTTGTACCACTGCCAAAAGAGGTTAGGTCCCATTGGCACAAAGTGGGTCTTCAAGAACAAAACAGATGAAAGGGGCATTGTTGTCAAGAACAAAGCCAGGCTTGTAGTTCAAGGCTACAGACAGGAAGAGGGGATTGATTATGATGAAACATTCGCCCCTTTTGCAAGATTGGAAGCTATCAGACTATTCCTGGCCTTTGCTGTCAACCACAACATGAAGGTGTTTCAGATGGATATCAAAAGTGCTTTCCTCTATGGTACATTGCAAGAAGAGTATATGTATGTCAACCTCCAGGCTTTGAGGATCCATTTTATCCTGATCATGTATACAGGCTAAACAAAGCCTTGTATGGCCTGAAACAAGCACCTAGAGCCTGGTATGAAACTCTTTCCAACTTTCTACTCTCAAATGGTTTCAAAAGAGGTACCATTAATAAAACACTGTTTCTTAAATGGAGAGGGAAAGATTTAATGATTGTCCAAATTTATGTGGATGACATTATTTTTGGAAGCACATGTACCAAAATGTGTGAAGAGTTTAGAGAACTCATGACAGCTGAGTTTGAAATGAGTGCAATGGGTGAGCTGCAATGCTTTCTTGGTCTCCAAGTACATCAATTGCAAAATGGAACTTTCATTCATCAAAGCAAATATGCTAAAGAACTTTAACCAAATTTGATATGAATGATTGTAAACCATGCAGCACACCCATGGCCACAAATAAGCTGGTCATGTCTGATGAAAATGATGAGCTGATTGACCAAACACTCTATAGAAGCATGATTAGGTCCTTATTGTACCTAACTGCATCAAGACCAGATATCATGTTTGCAACATGTGTCTGTGCAAGAAGTCAATCAGCTCCCAGAAAATCAAATCTCATTGCTGTAAAAAGGATTCTCAGATACATAAAAGGTGCTCCCACACTTGGTATCTGGTATCCAGCTAATGGGAATATCAAGCTTTCAGGTTTTTCAGACAGTGACTTTGCTGGATGTCACACCACAAGGAAGTCCACTTCAGGAGGGTGCCAGTTTCTAGGTGATTGCTTAGTCTCTTGGCAAAGCAAAAGCAAGCAGCAGTTTCAACATCCACTGCTGAGGCTGAATACATTGCTGCTGCACGCTGTACAGCCCAATTCCTGTGGTTTCAAATCAGTTACTGGATTTTGGTATCACTGCCTTAAAGACACCACTCATGTTGGACAGCCAGGCAGCAGAAAATATCATCAAAAATCCAGTTTCCCATTCTACCACAAAGCACATCGACATCAGACATCACTTTGTGAGGGATTGCTATGAAAAAGGTTTGATTTCTCTGCATCATGTCCCAACTAAAGACCAGCTGGCAGATGTACTCACAAAAGCACTTGATACAGCCACTTTTGAAAGCTTGGTCTCTAGGATTGGGATGCTAAACATGGAATAACAAGCAACATCTTGTTTTTCTATGAATAAAAGCAACAAAATGTTTTCAGAAAATCAAAAATCCATCCTTAAAAATAGCTTAAAAATGAAAATTTCATTAAAATCCTTAAAAGTCTGCCATAACCGCTGATTGTTCAAAAGTCTGCTCTACTTCAAAAAGTCTGCCCACTGCTGAAAGGCAACCTCTGTTCTCTCATTCCTTGATAACCACTGTTGTTCAAAAGCAGTGTCTTATCCACTGATATGCTATCCACTGATAGTGAAAATCATCCACTGCCCCCTTTCCACTGCTTTCATCAGTTGCTTTCACCAAAAGTATTGTCCTTCATTTTCACCAGTGGTTGTCACGTGGGCAGTACATAGCAGTCAGACCTTTTTGTAACGGCTGCCACGTCAGCATTCATTCTCTTTCCTATAACATCCCCACTCACCATCAAAACAGGGTTTTACTGTCGAATTGAATTCTTAAAAATTCTCTTCTCAAAGCAGTTTTTCTTCTTATTTCTCACAATTTTCTTCGATCGTTTCGTTTCAAAAATGACAAAATCGAAGCTCTCTGCAAAACCCACATCAAAATCACCGAAACAGCCTCTCAAAAGGCAACTACCACTGAAATTCCATTCAAAAAATCTCACAATCTCCTGGGTCTTCTCACAAAACCAGGAACCACAGATGTTTTCGATTCCATTATCACCATCATGGAAAAATCAAAGTACAAAACTTTGCTCACCGCCGACGCACCCATCTACGTGGCGACCGAAATGGAATTTTGGAAGAATGCAACCCTTGAAAAACAAGGAGACATTGCAACTGCAATCCAATCTTCCATAAAAGGTAAAGCTGTCCACATTACACCACAATCCATCTCCGAAGTCTTTCAACTCGATGACCAGGCAGGTAAAACTTCCTTCACTAAAAACGAGTTGCACATTGACTTCGTTGAAAGAGGGTATGAAGCCACAATGATGAAGAAACTAACCTTAGAAAAAGGTTATTTTCCTCCTGCACCAAGATTTCTATTTCATACCCTCCTCCTATGTGTTTCAAACAAAACCACTTCTTTTAATGAGATCCCTATAAAGATTCAAAATCTGGGATATGCAATTCTTCAAGAAGAAAATTATAATTATTCTCGGGAAATCTTTAAAGATTTGGTTAATAATGTTGAGAGCAAATCATTCTTACTATTCCCAAGGTTTTTAAGCTACTATTTTGAAAAGAAATTCAGTAAGGATGATTTAGCTTTAATAAACCAAGGTGAAATAACTGCAATAAACTGCCTAACATCTGAAACTTTTTCACGAATGTTAGCACCTTACAAAGCACAAGCAGGGGTACCTGAGCAGAATTTAGCAGTTACCACTGCTCCTCAGGTATCTGCTGCTGAGCCTACTGCTCTAGGTGATCAAAGCAGCAGAACAACTGTTTTGAAACCCACACCTACCAAACCCAAAAGGCCAATCAAAAAGAAAAATCAAAAACCCCCCAACCCAATCAAAAAGGCAACTCTAGAGGATGAGATACCAGAGTTAATGCCTGTGACAACACACATGTCACAAGAAACCACTGCTGCTACTTCCTCACAGCAGTTGGTACAAATATCTCAACCCATAACCATACCTCCTCCTGCTTCTTCACAAAAAGAACAGGTTGTACACAAAGGGCCACCACATTATGATGCTCTGGATACACTCGTTTCCATCATCCACAGCTCAATGCCCGGAGCAAATCCGCTTCCTACACCCACCATCACATCCTCAATTCCACCAAAAACACAACTACTGTTGGATGCAATTGATTTGAACCAGGCATTACACAGTCCTTCTCAATCACCTATCAATGAGAATATGCCTCAACAAATGACTGAGTCTGCTGTACCATTCATTGCTAACCCACCAACACAACCTGAGGAGGTTACACCCATTGAGTTACAAGTAACTCTTTGTGGTAATCCAAGTGAAGCAGCCATTACAACTGTTGAACCTACAGGTTTACAGTTGGACAGTGGTTCAATAAGACTTCCTTGGAGGCAATTCCTTTTATAGCACCTCTGCCAACCACCAGTGGATTTATTTATCCTACTAGCAACATCAAAAGGTTGTCAAGTGTTGAAGGAAGAAGACCCCAGTACCAAGAAAAAGGGGCATCAGTGATTAAGGTTTGGAGTAAACTCCCTACTTCTACCACTGATAAAACCACTGTTAGTGGGAAATCAGATGATCCCATTAAATTGGGTGATGGTTTAAAGTACCAGAAATTGACGGCTCGTGTTGAAAAACTTGATAACTCTGTTGAAGAACTCAAAGATATGCTACAACAGTTGTTACAAGTACAAGAGGTACAATCCACTGCTGTTCCACCTCAAGCACCTGCTCTTCAACAGGCACTTGCTACAAATGAGCTCTTGAATCTATTTCAACCTTTTCTCCATCATCAAGCACAAATAGCAGATCAGCAACATGAAAAACATGTTCAACAATTGAGAAATGCTATGGAGTCTAGGTACAAAGACACTCAGGCTGATCTAAAGGCTCTCAAAACTCAGATCTTGCACTCCACTGGCACTGCTCCTCCACCAGTGTTCTTCATTGATCAACTCCCTGAAGATAATGCCAAAAAGGGGGAGAAAATTCAGGAATGGAGAAGGAAAGGAATAACAGATGGTCTCTACCTCGCACCAGAAAATTCCAATATGACCAAACAGATTCCTTTGCCAGATGGGAGTAAGAAAATTGATGTGACCACAAATGCACTTGCAGAAGCACTTGCATGTGTAAAAAGGGATAGAGAGGCCAAAAAGAAAGCCAGGGTGGATTATCCGGATCAGGGTACTTCAGGGTCAAGAGATGATGAAAATCTCATTGATGAAAAGAAGAAGCCTACTAGAAAAGTAAGGCTACCCAAATCCATTTCGGTCAGACGTTCAAAGTCTGCTAAAAAACCACCACCTAAAACAGCTGTTGTAACTCCCGGTGTATCAGCTGCTGTTGGTACTTCAGTAGTTTCAACATCTGTTCCCACTTCAACACACACCACTTCAACACACACTACATCCAATGCTTTACCTCCATCACCACCAAAATCACAATCACCTCCTGTCAAAAGGCAGAAGACAGCAGTTGTTATAACTTCTGCTGTAAAGACAACAGTAGTTGGAACACCAGTTGTTTCAACAACTGTTAGTCTATCACAAACCACTGCCACTACAACCACCTTTCCATCCAAAACATCATCAGTCCCTCCTCAAATAAAGAGGAGAAAGCTAATTCCTAAAGATGATGTCACTTCACCATCCCCAACATCTTCAAAACCTTTAGCTCTTGTCAATATACCAAAACCAGTTCTACTCTCTTCTATTCCAATGCACAAGCTCTTACCTCCTGCAGATGTTCAATTTCCTCTTGAACTGGAAGCAGTTAGAGAAGAAATAAAGTCCTTTTATACTGAGGATGACCCTGCCAAAAGGAGTTTGCCTTCAATCAAAGGATATCCCTGGCCCAAAAACATTGAAGAATATTTGAAGATAAAGGCCAAGCAAGCAGAGGATATCTCGAAAAGAAACACACAAGGGAAATCTGACAAAGAAGTATCAAGATACTACCAATATCTGCTCACACAAGTCAGTTCCCTAGAACGTTTTGTAAAGAATGTCAGTCAACAAATTTCAGAAAGAGCAGCTGAAACTTTGAAGAAAGACTACATTGAAAGCATTATGTTTTACAAGAAATACAAAGGAGAGAGACACATGTACAAAGAGTGGACTGTTCCAGAGCTTGAAGCTGAAGCAGCCAGAATTCAAGATATGATAAAAAGGAAAGTCACTCACACTCCTCCTGATTGGGCAAAGTTCAAAAGGAATGTACCTGAAAAGCAGTTGGAACTAAAGAGAATGAAAGAAGAACTGGTTGTTGCTGAATTTGGCACTAAAAGACAAGTTGCTAGATGGAAAGAAGATTTGGTCAGGTCAACCTACAAAAGGTTGGAGGAATTAAGAAAGAAAGATCCAAAAATTCCTCAAAAACCTGACTACCCTGAAGCAGCGGTTTCAAAAGGACCATCAAAGCTGCAAATCAGGAGAGCCACTGCTCCAGCTGGTAATGCCATCTACAAAAGAAGGACACAAAGCCAGTTAGGAGCTGAAACTGTTCAAGAAATTCTTGCTGGAAATGCTGTTTTAAAAGAAGGCTTGTTAAGAATGTTAAAAGAAGAACTTGAACAGGAAAACTTTGCTACCACTGCTTAGCCAGTGATGAACAGGCCAGCCTCACCAAATACTTCTGCAAATAAACATCTCCTAAGAAACCCACCAGGCTCAAAAATACAAAAGTGGGCAACTGACAAACAGACCTGCGTATTGACTTTGCTCAGGTCTGGTGGAGAAGTGGAGAAAATATCAAGGGAACAAGCTCTTGGCCTGAGTCTTGAAGATTTGCAGGATCTCCTTGATCTTCCACTTAGCAGGGATGATGAAGATACAAATGCCCTTGACTTTGAATTACAATTTAAAGGTCAGGGGGAGATTGTTGGGATTGAACCCTATTAGAGGAACATATAATTAAAGCCAAAACTGGATCAGAACAGTGGATTCTGAATAAGCAGATGCTGATATACAAATCTCTCCCCTTGAAAGTGATTACAACTACTGATGACCTCCTATCTGCTGATCTTACTATACTGCTGACTCATAACTGCTGCTCAACTAAAGATCTGATGGAAGACTAAAGTCCTGCTGATTCAATCTACTGCCTTGAGTCAAGCACTGCTGATCCGGATAAGTGCTGCTGGGTTCACAGCAGTAGAAGGTTGCAGCAGCTGTTCTAAAGTCTGTTTTGTAATAGAATGTATTAGCAGTAGTTAACACAAGCAGTGTCTGTATAGATCAGAGGTTAGAGTTTGTTAGGAGGTTAGATGTCACTTTCATGGTGACGTCAGCAAAGATGCTCAGTAGTTTGCAAGTGCCTATAAATAGTTCAGTACTTTGTACTGTTCTATTAGCTCTTTACATCATTCGTCTTCTTTGCACGAACAAACTACTGAGCTCGGGCTGAGGGGGAGTTTGCATTCATAAATCTATCTTTGTAATCGTTGTTGAAAGTAAATTCAATCATTCGGTTCATTGTGTAAAAGATGTTTGATTAAAGTATTACTCTCATTTGATTATATGCAAAGTTTGTTTTCATTTTAATTGCGCTGCACAACTCATCCATTTTCATCTTAACTTCAAACACAAAATACAATAAAAAAGAAACTCAGATCCAACAAGCACTACAAAATCCGCCGGGAAGACAAACTTGTCCACTTTCACTAACAAATTCTCTACAATCCCCCTAGGGTACTTAACTGTCTTATCTGCTAACGAGAGGGTCATACGAGTTGGCTTCAAATCACCAAGGCCTAGTTTTTCGTAAAATGAATATGGCATCAAATTAATACTAGCACCAAGGTCTGCCAACGCGTGGTTTTTAACATCACCACCAAACAAACATGGGATCGTGAATATGCCCGGATCAGTGAGTTTCTCAAGAAGTTTGTCTAAGATCACCGCAGAACAATCTCCATTCAATGGAGTATTAGAACACTCACCTAACCTATCCTTACGCTTGAGAAAATCCTTAAGGAACTTGGCGTATTTGGGCATGGATCGCAGGGCCTCTATGAACGGAAGATTTACTTTTAACTGGGTGAACATCTCAAGAAATCTCTCGTACTCCCTAACATATTGCTGTTGCTTAAAGCGGGCGGGAAAGGGAAGACGGGAGGGAACAAATAAGGGCGGTGGCCTAACCCTAACCGGTTGCTTCTCTACTCTCTTCTCAACCTGGGGCTCCTCGGTTGCACTTTACCGGGCTTTTCCATCTCTATCTCCTCATCTACCTCATCATCACTCCCTAACTCAACATTCTCTCTCATGACCTCCCCTAGACTCTTCCCACTACAAGTAGTGATTGCTTTCACAGAATGGTCAGCCGGGTGAGTGGTACCTGAAAACTGACCAGGAGGGGATTCTCTCAACTGACTAGCTATATCAGTCACTGTTCTCTTAAGATCTAAAAGAGTAGGCTCTTGATTTTTAAGCTGAAGATCGTGACTCTTATTAATTTGATCTTGAGTTTTAACGAAATCAGTTAGGGATTTCTGCGTCGCATGATTTTGCGTCATCATCTGAGTGAACATCTCCTCCATCCTACTCAAGCTACCCTCTTAAGCCTTGCCACTACCTTGACTCTCTTGATTCGACCCCCACTAGAATAATAACCCTGTACCCTGTTTTGATTTGAACATGATTGGAAACCGGGGGGATTACTGGAAGAGCAGAAGGTGTTATTGTTACTACGCCAATTGGACCCTAAATTTGAATTGTTGAAAGGGTTCGTTGGACCTCTATTGGCTATGAACTCTACCTGCTCAACAGTGAGTGTGGGCCAATCTATAGTATCGTGACCCCTTCTACACACCTCACACCTATCGAACCTCCTCTCTAAATCGTTCATCCTACTAGTAAGCTTTCTCTCAAGGTTTTCCATCGTCGCGGCCATCGATGTATCCAAGCTAACTTGGTGTACTCCTCGACCAGCCGAGGAAGTACTAGACACAGGAGTGGAAGTCCTACTGATGGCGTGATGATCAATGTCGGAATGGGCGAAACTCTCGAATAGGTCATTGCATTCGGCCACTGTTTTCTTTCCTAGGAGGTGGCCTCCTGCTGAAGTGTCAAAAAGGGCTCGAGTTTCCGGAGTGAGACCGTTGTAGAATTTCTCTACAAGTGCCCAATCAAATAACCCATGTTGAGTGCAACGAGAGAGTAGGGTTTGGAATCTTTCCCAGGCTAAGTGGTAGGGCTCGTCAGGCTCCATCCGGAATGAATGAATGGATCTGATCACGAAGACGAGATGCTTTGGCGGGTGGGAAATATTTGGCAAGGAAGGCATCTCGAAGGGTGGCCCATGTGGTAAACGTACCCGCGGGTTGTGAATCAAGTCAGGTGGCTGCGCGGCCTGCGAGTGAGAATGGGAAGACCTGGAGGAAACGAGCGTCAAGGTTGACACCTTCAATGGAAAAGGTGCTGCAAAGGCGGGTGAGGCGGCTGATGTGAGCTGGGGCATCCTCGTCATCACGACCGTGAAATTGGCACGAGTTGGTGATAACGGCAAAGATGTAGGACGGGATTTTCCAAGACTTGTCATTATTGATGGCGGGAAGGGTAATGGGTGAGTTCGCACCGGTAAAACCAGCAGTGGATTCCTGCTGAACTGTTTGACGACCTGCCATATGGACAACGGGTTATGGGCCAGCAGGATGGGAAGGTGGTGGTTGTAGTAACTGACTCAACAAAATAATAAAGACACTAAAATACCTATACTCCTACGACTCAAACAAAAGAAAACAACTAGCACATATGATGTCAATTAAGTCCAAATAGAGTAATCAACGCAATTGCCAAAGAGTCCCCGGCAACGACGCCAAAAACTTGATGTGCTTGAAGTGGTTTAACTAAATTAAACCCTAAACTAGACTCTCTAAGTTTTAAATTTATAAAACTAAGACTCTCTAAAACCTAAACCACACGACCGACAAGTGTACCGATCGATGCAATATAGCCTAAGGAAGTCCGAGTATCGAACCCAAGAGACTCTATTAAATTACGCTAATGACTCTATCTAGACTACTACTGACACGGCTTACTAATTGTTTATTTGATGGGGGGGGGGGTTTCTAAATATCCTAAAAATATAATATTAAAATAATGCTAAAAGACTAGACACGAACTCGAACGAAGGTTTTGACCAGTGGTGATGAAGACTACCTAGGCTAGACGCAAGTTTAACTCAGAATGGATTTCTATTCGATAGTTTTGTGGTATGGAACCGGGATCTTTAAATGTTAAACCTATTAAGATACCAACTAAGCCCCTCAATCCCTCTCAAGGTGATTCTTGTGGCACTGCCTAGCCTGTTACGCTTACCGGTTGTCTAGATTTCCTCACAGTCCTCTAGTTTCTTGAAAGTGCCTAAATAAGACAATCTACCTCACAGCGCGAAAGTCTAAGGCAACTATGGATTTTAATCTTGGTTTAATAGACAAGAGAATGTTTAAGGACTAGACCAATTTCTTAGACCTAGCTATAAACCAAACCGAGACCTACTAATAACCTCGAGCCTCACAGCGACAAGATTAGCAGAACACTTGATTTTATTAAATTACCGAATATTACTTCTAAGATTACTTGTGCACTTTTCACCCTAAAGGATTAATGACTTATTATGTGATATAGACACTCACCTAAATCAAGAACCCTAGCACAACCCTATTATGTGATAAAAACCGTCACGAAGGATCATACGAAGCAATAAACAGTAGTAAAACAATATCAAGCATGCATATACACCAAGTTAAAATTCATAGCTTTTACAATACAAGAAAATCCATAAACCACGCCAAAAACCGAATAAAAATCCAAACTTTATTTAAACTATTGTCATGCCTAGGTAGTTAAAGAACGTTTAGCTAAGAATCATAGTCATGGAAACAATCAAATAGAGTCTAAAAACTGAATTCATCGACATAAAGAACAAGAAAAATAGATAACAAGAAAAACCAGGAAGTTAGAACCCGTTAATCCTTGATCTCCAAGCTCTCTGCTCGATCCCGACGATTCCGTAGTGTGATTTCTTGCCAAAAGATCTTCAGAAATCGTTCCTTCAGATCCCCTCCGTCTGATTTGCGTCCCCCCTCACGTCTGATGTAATGTTCCAATTTTCGTATACGACCCAAGATATATATAATATCCCAAAGATTCCTTTAGGGAAACATATAATGTCTGATGTACCCTCTAAAAATAATATTAGCCGCCTCCCCTTTTTTTTCTTTTCGTCTCCGTAACGGCAACTATCTATACCTTATAATAAAACAAAACAAACTTATGCCATTTGTCCTATTCTTAAAAACCTTATTGTCACGTGTCATCTGATTGTATGTCTGAATAATCTTTTGAGCGGCAATGTATTGTAGGTCTTTTAGCATCCCGCTTTTCACTTTCATTTTATCTCAAATAATGAAAGTTTCCATCCTTCTCTCATATTATCTCAAATAATTCTACCAGAGATCCGAATTCCATCTTTCTCTATGATCATCTTCCAAAATATGAATGAGTTTCCATATTTAAGGATCATTGGTTGCATAAACCCTAGATCTATAAATCCATATGTATTCAGTCGTTTCTTCACATCGATTCAGTTGTTAATCGATTTATCAATCATCCTCTGTTTCTTCACATCGATTTGGCTATCAATCGATTTGTCAAGCATTATTTAAAGTACGGTTCTTTAATCTGTATGCATATTTCTCTGGTCTTTAATCTGTATCAATTTTTAGGGCTTTTTTTAATATGTTTTTGTATCAATCTCTGATTTTGTATCGATTTCCACTGAATAACATAAGTAAACATATGTGTAGGATCGTGTGCTGACCCGAACGAGTCGTTCAGAGGCTTTCTCCTTGGTTTCAGGTGCAGAATAACAAGAAACTAAGGTAGAAACAGCAAGCAAATCACTTTTAACTACTTGTTTATTGATTTCAAACGTTTACAGCTCAAATCTCGCACCGGCAGAACCTCGGCACGATTTCTATCCAACGTTTCAACCTCTACAACTGGAATCGCCCTAAAGGTATTTATAAAGATCTGGACCCGCTTATTGGACAGGCCCAATAAGCGGTCCACACATGATGTCACAAAAGCGGTCCAACCATGTGTCATATTAGCGGCCCAGATTGAATGTCACATGAGCGGTCCAGCTTGTTTGTCGTTCGAGCGGACCAGCATGTCCGTTCGAGCGGCCCAAGCTCTAAATGACCTAAAAGGCGATCCAACAACCTAATTTGACTCTAAGAGCGATCCAACTATCTAAAACCTATACAATCTCACTATTTCTCGTATTTCGAGCCCAGATCTAACGTTCTAAGACATTGACTCGATACAAGACGTAATCAGCAGATGTAGTGCACCAACAGACTCCCCCTCAGATGTTGATGGAGTCGACTATCGAGTCACAACAATGCTGTCTTCAATTCTTCAGTCTTGATCAGTCTTCGGGCTTCACTCTCTCTTTGTCATTCTTCAGGAACTCAGCCTGGAATAATATCTTCTTCAGGAATTCCTTCCTGGAATCATATGCCTGGATCATTCTCTGGCTGTAACTTTCATCAGACTCCCCCTAACATAATGCTGAGATCTCTGTCTGGAAATCGTTATCACCATTGAAATCAACTCCTGGCTTTCTCTGTTTAAGCTCTCCTCTGGTTCTGATGTGTCTCCTGGCTATTCGTAGCAACAGGATCAGAAACCTGCAAGAACTCAACCATACTATTACAAACTAATACAATTTGCAATTCAACTTAATGAATCAGCAAATCATATAAGAAAAATTATGAAGATCAAACTGTAGGTTACCATTCAACTTAGTCATCAAGTTAATGAACCAATTTTGCATTTCAAATCTTCACAATTTAACATACTCTCTCAAACCACAAGTTCAACATGTTTAGCACTTGAAATGTCAAATATCAGTTCTTCACACTCTGTTGTCGAAAATCTTTTTGTAATTTTCAAATATCTAACAAACAAACAATATTTTTGAATTTTTGAATTTAGAGAAATACAGAAATGAACACTATTTTTGAGAGATTGTGCAAGAGGATCATATCGGTTTTTTTGAGACATATCACCAACACCGTTGATCTTGATTAATCAGCAAATGTTAAAAACAAATTTACTTCTGATTATCAGTATTGTTGTCCACTTAAACCTCTACACAAATTTTCAATTGATTCAAGATACGTATTTAATGTTTTAGAACTTAGACTTATTTGAGTGTCCCACCTCTTGAATATACTCCCGTATCCAGATCCCAATATTCTGATCTACAGGTAAGTATAACTACAAATGATATCTGTATATAAATTAGGGGAAAAATGCGAGAACTGAGGGATCTCAGGTCAGAACTTCCGTTCAGCAGAGAGATATCAGCTTCGACTTAGCAGTGGGTCCCCTTTAGAGGATCTTTTCAGCTACAACAACTGATTATCAATTTTATTGTCTAATCAGCTGAGGGCTTTATGCTATGTTTCAAGCATATGAAGAAAGTATTAGCCAGGGACTAGGTCAGAACCACCGTTCAGCAGAAGTCCCGGAATAATACCCCAGACATCAATTGAGTACAAGAACCTAGTATTCCAGAATAAGAAACCTTTCAAACGAGATTTCAGGGGTTACCTATATATCCAAGTAGTGTTCCCCACAAAATAAGTAAGTTTTGATTTTATGTTTATATCTCGAATACAATTTACTAACTGTGTGAAGCCTACTGACACATCATTAGTAAGACTTGTTTAAAAACAATTTTGTCTTTACAAATCTCTAGCATGCTGTGATAGTCCACCGATGTACTATCATCTCCTCTTTTTGCAACAAAACTCATTTTCATTTTTCAATGTTTTTGACATTTTCAAATTTTCTAATTTTTTTAAAATTTTTCTCCCCCTAAAGGTATTTATAAAGATCTGGACCCGCTTATTGGACAGGCCCAATAAGCGGTCCACACATGATGTCACAAAAGCGGTCCAACCATGTGTCATATTAGCGGCCCAGATTGAATGTCACATGAGCGGTCCAGCTTGTTTGTCGTTCGAGCGGACCAGCATGTCCGTTCGAGCGGCCCAAGCTCTAAATGACCTAAAAGGCGATCCAACAACCTAATTTGACTCTAAGAGCGATCCAACTATCTAAAACCTATACAATCTCACTATTTCTCGTATTTCGAGCCCAGATCTAACGTTCTAAGACATTGACTCGATACAAGACGTAATCAGCAGATGTAGTGCACCAACAGACTCCCCCTCAGATGTTGATGGAGTCGACTATCGAGTCACAACAATGCTGTATTCAATTCTTCAGTCTTGATCAGTCTTCGGGCTTCACTCTCTCTTTGTCATTCTTCAGGAACTCAGCCTGGAATAATATCTTCTTCAGGAATTCCTTCCTGGAATCATATGCCTGGATCATTCTCTGGCTGTAACTTTCATCAGACTCCCCCTAACATAATGCTGAGATCTCTGTCTGGAAATCGTTATCACCATTGAAATCAACTCCTGGCTTTCTCTGTTTAAGCTCTCCTCTGGTTCTGATGTGTCTCCTGGCTATTCGTAGCAACAGGATCAGAAACCTGCAAGAACTCAACCATACTATTACAAACTAATACAATTTGCAATTCAACTTAATGAATCAGCAAATCATATAAGAAAAATTATGAAGATCAAACTGTAGGTTACCATTCAACTTAGTCATCAAGTTAATGAACCAATTTTGCATTTCAAATCTTCACAATTTAACATACTCTCTCAAACCACAAGTTCAACATGTTTAGCACTTGAAATGTCAAATATCAGTTCTTCACACTCTGTTGTCGAAAATCTTTTTGTAATTTTCAAATATCTAACAAACAAACAATATTTTTGAATTTTTGAATTTAGAGAAATACAGAAATGAACACTATTTTTGAGAGATTGTGCAAGAGGATCATATCGGTTTTTTTGAGACATATCACCAACACCGTTGATCTTGATTAATCAGCAAATGTTAAAAACAAATTTACTTCTGATTATCAGTATTGTTGTCCACTTAAACCTCTACACAAATTTTCAATTGATTCAAGATACGTATTTAATGTTTTAGAACTTAGACTTATTTGAGTGTCCCACCTCTTGAATATACTCCCGTATCCAGATCCCAATATTCTGATCTACAGGTAAGTATAACTACAAATGATATCTGTATATAAATTAGGGGAAAAATGCGAGAACTGAGGGATCTCAGGTCAGAACTTCCGTTCAGCAGAGAGATATCAGCTTCGACTTAGCAGTGGGTCCCCTTTAGAGGATCTTTTCAACTACAACAACTGATTATCAATTTTATTGTCTAATCAGCTGAGGGCTTTATGCTATGTTTCAAGCATATGAAGAAAGTATTAGCCAGGGACTAGGTCAGAACCACCGTTCAGCAGAAGTCCCGGAATAATACCCCAGACATCAATTGAGTACAAGAACCTAGTATTCCAGAATAAGAAACCTTTCAAACGAGATTTCAGGGGTTACCTATATATCCAAGTAGTGTTCCCCACAAAATAAGTAAGTTTTGATTTTATGTTTATATCTCGAATACAATTTACTAACTGTGTGAAGCCTACTGACACATCATTAGTAAGACTTGTTTAAAAACAATTTTGTCTTTACAAATCTCTAGCATGCTGTGATAGTCCACCGATGTACTATCATCTCCTCTTTTTGCAACAAAACTCATTTTCATTTTTCAGTGTTTTTGACATTTTCAAATTTTCTAATTTTTTTAAAATTTTTCTCCCCCTAAAATCAAAATATGTTTCAATTTTGATTTTCTGGGAAAATTTTGAAAACACACTATACAAACTTGACAACCTGATGAGAATCACTTCAATTCTCTATCCACCTGGCATAAACAATCAGAACTCCCCCTCACAACAAACTATTTTCCCATTGTGATTTCAAAACACTTAAGTTTGTTTTAATCAAAATGGTTTTTCCGGAAAACTTAGTTTGTTTACCAAACAGTTTAGGTACGGGGTTACTTCATCATCTTGTTTTCTACACAAAAGTAGGAAAATCCAAGTACAAGTTAATGTCCTTGATTTACCATATGCAGTCCAGAATCCTCTGTACCACTTGTAAAACATTCACAAACACAACCAAACCTCTTTACCGTTTGCATGATTGACGTTACCGAATAAAAATTCAAGAAAGATGCCGATTCATGATCCACGATACCATCTTGGGATCTCCGGCAATTCCTGCAAAATCTCAAATACTGATTTAGAAAGATGCCGATTCATGCTCCACGCTTACAAACCTGGGAGCTCCAGCAAGTCAGGTTTTTCTATTTGAAAAGTTTCACCCAAGCCTGACCAGCCTTGGGTGATTTTGAATTCTTGTTCAACAATGGTGGAAAATTTTTCTCATCCATTGTTAAACTAGAATTCTCGACCTTTACCTCAACACATGGCTCTTCTGGTTTTACCATTCCAGAATCATTGCCTGAATGTGGCTTGTCTGACTTTAATGAGTCAGATTCATCGCCGACATGTGGCTCCTTTGTTTCCGAAGAAACAGATTCATCGCCAGGAAGTGAAAACTTCACTTTCTTCTTTTTCTCCTCTTTTGTCCTCAGATTTGCATCTGATGAATTCTTTTTGCTTGTTTTTTCAGCTGAGGGAGTAGATTCATCAGAACTGTTTTTCTGTTTGTCTCGTGAACCCGAGGACAAAATCTTCTCGAGATATTCTCTTGCTTTCTTTCTCTTCTTCCTCAGTCGGTCTTTCTGCCCCTGAGAAAGTTTAACTTTCGTCTCTAGAACTTTCGGTTGTTGAACTTTTGGTTCTCGAACTTTTAGTTCTTCGGGCTTGACCTTGACTGGAATTCTTGCCACTTTCTGAGACATAACCCTTGATCTTCCCATTGATCTCCTCGGGCAATCTCGGGCAATATGACCTCTGATGTTGCAGTTATAGCACCTCCTGGTCTCATATCTCCAGTACTGGCAATTAACAGCAATGTGTCCATGATAGCCGCAGCTGTAACACATTCTGTTATCGTACCAGTTATCACCGTTGTACCAAACACTCAAGTCGTAACACTGTTTGGCCTGGTGATATTCCTTCCTCAACTTTGCTGGATTTGACGCTTTAGCACTGTGATCTATCCTGCACCCAACAATTTTTGAATTTTCATTTTTTAAATCTTTTGATTTCTGATTGCGATTGGATGATTTAACTGATGAGTTTTTTCTTTCATTTTTAAATTTTTGTTTCTGTTTTACAATCTTCTTCACAGGTTTCTGCTTAGAGCATTCTCCCTTTTCAGTCGAATGTAAAACAGTTTTCTGAAATTTTTCTTTTAATTTCAAAATTTTTTCCTTTTTCTTAATTTTAGCATCAGATTCTGTCTTAGACTCATCTGCTGAATAAAATTCCTCATTTTCATCATCAGTTTTCTCATCACAATCTTCAACTTTTTCACTTATCGGCACTGAATTGATTGGTTTTGGACAGGGAAAATTCAAACCGTCAGATTTAGTCACAAAACCTTTCAATTTCTTTTCAAGTTCATCAATTTTGTTCCTCGATTTCTCAGCTTCACTTTCAAGCTGAGATATTCTCCCAAAATGAGACTTGATTATTTTCTCATTCTCAATCTTCAAATTTTCAAGAACAGATTTTTCATCCATCAAAACTTTTATCTGTTCCTGAAATTTTGATTCATTCGCTTTCAGGTTTTTGTTTTCTAACTTGATCCAGAAATCTTCATCTTCTGATGATTTCTGTTTGCTTTCAAGTTCTTTTTCCAACTTTTTGATTTTCACTTGAGCGTACTCACCTTCTTTTTCAAGTTTAATGATTTTCTGAAGATGGGAATTTAACACTTTCTGTTTTTCAATGTTGTTTTTACTAAACACATTTCTCCCATCTTCAAGAATTTTCATTTGATTTTGAAAATCTTTCTCAATTTTTGATTTTTCAATTTCAAAATTCTTAATTTTTTCTCCAAAAACCTTTTCTTTTTCTTTCAATTTCTTATTTTCAAAAGTCAAACTGTTCAAACCAACCAACAGTTTGTCATTTTCAGCTTTAAGTTTCTCACAAATACTCTGAACCATAAGAATCTGTTTATCATCAGATTGCTTCTCATCTTTCAGCTTCTTGACTTCGGATGTCAAACTTTCCACATTCTTCAATAGTTTGTCATAGTCAATCTTGAAGCTGTCACATTTAAAGCATACTGTTGCATTCTTCACAGATTCTTTAGCTTTTACAGCTTTATTTTTCCTTTTCTCATCCTTGATCACCATCTGTTCTTCAATCTTACCAATGAGTTGACAAATTGTCAATTGAGAAAATTCTCCTGAATGTTTCAACTTCAACAAATAATCTTCCCATTCTTCTTGAGGTAAAGCTTTGACAAATTTGTTGACCCATTCCTCTGATGCTTTGGTTAAACCAACTTCGGACATTGAATGAACAAGATGTATATATCTCTCTATTACACATCTTGTGCTTTCCCCAGGAAAACCTGAAAAAGAATCAAACTCTTTCGTTAGTACACTTCTTCTATCACATTCTTCTTGAGTCATGTTAAAGATATTGAACCCCATGATTTGATAACACGTTTTTCAAACACTGTGACGAATAAGCGAACCAGGTGTGACAGAAAAGCGAACTAATCAGCAATCTGACACAAAAGCGGATCAGATGGACTAAAAGAGCGGACCAGAGAATAATGTGTCCAATAAGCGATCCAGATAATCTATCCGGATGACAAATAAGCGGACCAAGGTTGTCCGGATGAGCGATCCAACCGACCGAATAAGCGGTTCCTGATTTGTCCGGATAAGCGATTCCTGATCTTTCGAATTGATCTTTCGAATGAGCGATCCTCAATCTGTCCGGATGAGCGGTTCCCACCTGTCCGAAAAAGCGGTCCAGAACTGTTAGGTCGAGCGGTTCAGGCTATGTTCAAACGAGCGGTCCTCATTCAAATCCAATTTTGATCCATTTAGACTTTGAGTTTTGATTTGAAACTTTCCAGGGTTTGTCACGGTACTATTTTGCACAATCCCTGAGATTTTGAACGAATTCCGACCGTGAAATCTTCCCGAATCAGAAAAAGAAGGTGTAGAAGTAAGAAAAAGTGACGAAAACCAGCTGATTTCTGCAGAGAACCTCCTCCTGAGCTCTGAAACCTATTGTAGGATCGTGTGCTGACCCGAACGAGTCGTTCAGAGGCTTTCTCCTTGGTTTCAGGTGCGGAATAACAAGAAACTAAGGTAGAAACAGCAAGCAAATCACTTTTAACTACTTGTTTATTGATTTCAAACGTTTACAGCTCAAATCTCGCACCGGCAGAACCTCGGCACGATTTCTATCCAACGTTTCAACCTCTACAACTGGAATCGCCCTAAAGGTATTTATAAAGATCTGGACCCGCTTATTGGACAGGCCCAATAAGCGGTCCACACATGATGTCACAAAAGCGGTCCAACCATGTGTCATATTAGCGGCCCAGATTGAATGTCACATGAGCGGTCCAGCTTGTTTGTCGTTCGAGCGGACCAGCATGTCCGTTCGAGCGGCCCAAGCTCTAAATGACCTAAAAGGCGATCCAACAACCTAATTTGACTCTAAGAGCGATCCAACTATCTAAAACCTATACAATCTCACTATTTCTCGTATTTCGAGCCCAGATCTAACGTTCTAAGACATTGACTCGATACAAGACGTAATCAGCAGATGTAGTGCACCAACAATATGAATCTTTTGTGAAGCTTCTGATTTGTATCAATTTTTAGGGCTCTTATATTAGGGTTTTCTTATATTGACTTATTCTGATGTTGTATAAATTTTTAGGGCTTTTTTTAATATGTTTTTGTATCAATCTCAGATTTTGTATCGATTTCCACTAAATAACATAAGTAAACATATGAATCTTTTGTGAAGCTTCTGATTTGTATCAATTTTTAGGGCTCTTATATTAGGGTTTTCTTATATTTTGGTGAAATGATATGTGTTATTACATCCAAACATAAGCACAATTTACTGCCAATACAAGGTAATGATTTTATTCGAATTCCTATTATTATTTATAATATAAAGTATTGTATATCCAAACTTTAAAACCATATTCTAAAAATGATATAAATAGGATTAGAAATTTGTGCTTATGTTTTGATTAAATAGTGTCTTTAGACAAAGACTTCTTGGATAGATATTCTATAGTACTTTAATTTTATAAATTTTTATTTATAACAGAAAAAGTTAAAGTATTATATAATTCTATATATTAATATATGGCAATCGGTATTTAAGGATGCGATTTAAAGAATTCAATCAATTCTAATCACCACCCTAAATAATTCAATTATGTCATATCAAACAAATAAACTAAAATTCTAAGTTATCACGGTATTTTGGTCAATGATTTTAAATGAATTTGGAAAGGTATTAGCAATTTATATAAATCACTTCCTTAAATATGTAAATCATTTCATTTTTTGTTAAGGTTACCACCATTACATCATTTAGTTACATTATTTCCAAAATTATATAATCACTTCATGCATTATATATACTTTATGTTGTATGTTATTCAAACATATCGTTAGACATACGGAGGTTTTTCAAATGTCATCGAACTTTATTCGTGTTTTTTAATTATACAATGCATTTTTTACTTACCTTCGATATGTGTTGTTTTTAATTTTTGTCGTTGATCATACTAACTGTTTTGTTTGACACCATTGACAACAACCAATCGCACTGCTGAATAATTTGGATTTGAACCAAGATAACTACACTATCAAGGTTCGCATTGTCCGATTATGGTCAAGACCATCGTTCAACAATCCAAGACATGTCTACTGCTATGATATGATCATTATGGACCAAGCTGTAGGTTTCCCAAACATAAATTCTATTTATTATATTTACCTCTTTAAAATAAAGATCGTTGATAGTGTAAATTTATTTGTTTCATTATTGCTTATGTAACAATTTATTTTTCATGGACAAATGCAGGGTACTAAAATGCAGGCGTTTGTTTTAGCAAAAAATGCGCGAGAGTATGAAGATATGCTGAAGGAAAACCACTGTTTGGTTATTCGTAATCCATCGTTGGGCGAAAATCGGCAAAATGTTAAGTACGTTTCATCGGCATTGAAGATTAATCTAAATGATAATACGGTTGTTACTGATTGCAACGAGGCTGTTGGCTCTGAGTGGGGATTTGAGTTTGTTCCGTTTGACTATTTAGTAGAGGACCCTGAAGATGACAGCAATTCATTCAGATCTTCGATTGGTATTTTCTATATTTTCTTAATTCCCAAAAAGTACAACTATATAATAGATATATGTATATAAATATTTAAGTTGGAATATTCTTGTGATATGCTACACTGTATAGCTATATGTTATAAACCTTTTTGGATTTAACTTTCTTCTATACTTTTTCTTAGACGTAATTGGCAATGTTGTTAGAAGCTTTCCGTTTGAACTTAAAGATAACAATAACATATGTTACCAATTTTTTGGTTAGTATTTTATTTGTACAATCAGTTATCAATGAATAATTTGCGTTGTTCAGGATAAAGGTTCTAATCCGTGTTCAAGATTGTACAGGCATTGTTACTCTTACCATGTTTGAGCGTGAGGTCGTAAAGCTTCTCAACGTTAACGCCAGTCAGTTGCTAGACAAGAACTTGGAGGTATTTCATGTATAAGTTAATACTGTAGCAATGCCGACATGTTGTGTATAAACTATAGCATGTTATTTAGATTAATTTTAACCTTCTCATGTATTTTTTACAGTTGGCTAATGAAGGAAGTTTCCCAGAGGAACTTAAAGCTTTACTCGAAAAGAAGTTGGCCTTCAAGATCGCTATAAGTTTCTATAACATTCAAAAGAAGTCTGATGGATACTCTGTTTCCAAACTAATAGATAATACAACCGTGATCTCGGAGCTGGATAGGAATTTCGATGTTAACAAATTGTGAACTTTGTCTTCTTTGTTTGTTTTCAATTACGTGTAATGTTGATAAAGATGTTTGTAGTTCAACGTTTATTTAATTAAGATGTTTACTTAGATGGTGTTGAATAATATGAATTATTGTTGGTACACCCGTATAACACACGGGTACTTAGACTAGTATATAATATAAATAAATATCCGTGTTCCTCCTGATATGATGTGCCGTATGCTCCCCTCAATATTCCTGATCATCTTTTGCGATACACCCCAGTGGAATGGGCATGACCCAATTTACTTATAATACTCTAAAAATGGCCCATCATCAAAAAACAGATCTACTCGGTCAACATGTATTCATAAAAGTGGATTTTTTGGTTTGGAATTAATTTCATCTTTTGAGCATATTGTAAGAATAGTCCCTCAAGTTTCAATGACTTTTTTTAAAAAAATGACTTTTTGCCTTTTGCATTTTGGTCCCTTGAGTTTATAAACTAGAGATAACGGCATCGGCCCACTCAAGAAAAATAGCGGCAATTTTAATTCGGTCCCTGACATCTCACTCTGCCCAACTGGCTGGTTATCTCCGTATTACTCTTTTTCGCTCCATTTGCACCATGACCTGGCAAAACACAAAATAATATAATATACTACTAATAACTAAATAAAACAAATAAAAAGTATACAATAATTATACAATTTACACCGGACATATATGTGTATTTTACCCTATATCATTGTTTTACGCGGTCAGGGTGTGACAGAAGAGTTGGTATCAGAGCTCATAGTTATAGGGAATTAGGTTATTAGTAATGCTTTGATCTAGACTATAACCTTTCTAGGACCCTAACACAAGTTATCTTGTGTTTAGATCTTAAAACATAAACATCACCTATCCTTAGGTGATTACCAAAACAAGAACACAAATTTCCAAAACGAATTTTGAAAATAATCAGCCACCCTTGGATGATTCATTTTTGGCTAATGCCTTCTAAATTTTCAAAATCTCGTCAAAGTTTGGGTCTAAATAATGTGAACACGTGCAATCTGGAAGGGTGGATGCCTGTACCTCGAGTTTTCTGTCTAGGCTAGAGTGTTCGTACAAATCCACATAATCGGACCAGTCACTCTTACCTGGGAACTCTTGGGGTGAGTGTCCAGTTATAGGCTAAAGCATGTCTTCGCGATACATTATTATGACCCATTTACTTTGATTAGTCACTGTGTGTCGTTTGTTTGTTCTATAGTAACGAACGAATGACCACCATCCTTACTTTTTGTCGATATTTGTAACATCTCATTTTTACCCAATGGCATCTCATTTTTTTTCATCATATCATCTCACTCGTTTTCTCTCATGTTTTCCTCTTTTAGAATGCCTCCTCGGCGAGATGCACAACAACTTAACGCCGAACTGGCGGCTATCATAGTACAGCAAATGGCTGCTGTACTCCCAAATCTCATCACTCAAATTAACCAAGACAACAACAACAACGTTAATGCACCTGCTCTGTGCAACTTTAAACAATTTAATTCGGCTAAACCACTCAAGTTCAGTGTTCTGAAGGAGCAACTGGGCTCCTACAATGGTTTGAGAGTATTCAGAGCACTTTTCGCCATGTTCAGTGTCCTGACAATCGTAAAGTCAAGTTTGCTTCTAGTGTGTTTCAAAAGAGGGCTCTTACTTGGTGGAATGGGGTAATGAGAGATCGAGGTGCTGATGTTGCTTTGGCTCAGACCTGGGAGGAGCTTAGGGCTCTAATGATGAGGGAATTCTATCCTCGTCATGAACTCAGGGCTTTGAAAAGAGAATTTGATGATTTGAAACAAGACAGTGGTGAACACCGTGCCTATACCGATAGATATGAGGAGTTGAGCTTACTATGTCCCACAATTGTTACCCCGCTGGATAAAGCCATTGAAAGGTATGTCGATGGTCTGCCTGAACCTGTGCAAGATATCGTTACTGGTAGCAACCCTACCACTGTTCATCGGGCCATCGAGGGCTGCAACCTTGACTGAGTCCCAAATCAGGAAAGGTAAACTCCACAAAAAGGGTGACAAGAAATCGTCTGACAAGAGCAAGAAACAAAAGGGTAAGAAAGCTGAGTCTTCAAGGAAGTCTAGGAAGTGCAAGGCTTCCAAGAATTTCGCTGTTACAACACAGGAAAACCCAGCTGCTCCTAATCAGCCCGCACAACCACCTGCCAAGAAACAGTATGCTGGCAATGCACCTTTGTGCAACAGGTGTAACAGCCACCATCAACCATATGTTTAGTGCCGTATTTGTACCAACTGTGAGAAATCTGTCATCTTTCCAACACATGTCGTTTTGCTCCCACACAGAATCAGGCAGCTCAAAACCCTGCACAACCGCCCACACAACAGCCTGCTCAACAACCAGCATAAGCTGCACGACCTCACTATCCGCCTGGTTCATGCTATAATTGTGGGGATCTGACCCACTACCGAAATCAATGCCAGAGGTTGGCTAATGCAAATCAGTCTCAGGCTCGTGGATGAGTCTTCAACATGAATGCAAACGAGGCACGTGCAGACAACAAAGTGGTGAATGATACGTTCTTTGTTAACAATCAGCCTGCTACTGTTCTTTTTTATTCGGGTGCCGATAAGAGTTTTGTGTCATTGGCTTTTGAACCTTTACTTTCCATGACTAGAACAAAACTTGGAAAGCCTTTGACAGTAGAAGTAGCTAGTGGTGAACCCATTGTACTCAATTCTGTCCTTCGAAATTGTCAGTTGAACCTTAATAACCATCTTTTTCCTATCGACCTCACGCCAATGCAACTTGGAAGCTTTGATGTTATAGTAGGAATGGATTGGTTAGCCAAATACCATGCAGAGGTGGTTTGTTTTGAGAAAATTGTTCGTGTGTCGCTTTTGACTGGTGAGATCTTAGACGTTCATGGTGAGAAACCTGTTAGTAATCTTAAACTCATGACGTGTACTCAAGCTCAAAAGTACTTACGAAAGAACTATGTGGCCTTCTTGACACATGTCGTAGAGGAGAAAGGCAAAGGTAAGACTATTCAAGACATCCCTGATGTTCGGGATTTTCCTGAGGTATTTCCTGAAGAATTACCTGGTTTACCCCCAGCACGCCAAGTTGAGTTTCGTATTGATCTTGTACCTGGTGCTAGTCCTATTTCTAAATCTCCATATCGTCTTGCACCGTCTGAGATGCAAGAATTATCTAAACAGCTTCAAGAGCATTCTGACAAAGGATTCATCCATCCTTGCTTTTCATCGTGGGGTGCTCCCATTTTATTTGTGAAGAAGAAAGATGGATCATTCAGGATGTGTATCGATTATCGTGAGCTCAACAAACTCACCATCAAGAATCGATATCCCCTACCTCGCATTGATGATCTCTTTGATCAGTTACAGGGTGCTACTTACATTTCAAAGATTGATCTACGTTCTGGGTTTCATCAGCTTCGTGTACTCAAGGAAGATATTCCCAAGACTGCTTTCCGTACAAGATATGGTCATTATGAGTTTACTGTTATGCCCTTCGGTTTGACTAATGCTCCTGCCGTTTTCATGGACTTGATGAGTAGGTTTTGTAAGCCTTATTTGGACAAGTTCATCATTATTTTCATTGACGAGATTTTGATCTATTCTAAGACACGAGCCGACCATGAACAACATCTCCGTCTTACTATGGAACTCCTAAAGAAAGAACAACTTTTCGCCAAATTCTCCAAGTGTGAATTTTGGCTTAAGGAAGTTCAATTTTTGGGACACATCGTTAACGAACAAGGTATTCATGTAGATCCCGCCAAAATCAGTGCGATTAAGGATTGGGATGCACCTACTACTCCAACCGAGGTTCGTTCATTTCTTGGTCTTATAGGTTATTACCGCCGTTTTATTGAAAACTTCTCCAAGATTGCGGTTCCTCTCACTGCTTCAACTCGGAAGAATAAACCTTTTGAGTGGCGATCCAAACAGGAAGAAGCTTTTCAGACATTGAAACAAAAACTCTGTGATGCACCTATTCTATCTTTACCTGAGGGCAACAGCGATTTTGTTGCATATTGTGATGCATCCAACTTAGGCATTGGCTGTGTTCTCATGCAAAGAAATAAAGTCATAGCTTATGCATCAAGACAGTTGAAGATAAACGAGAAGAACTGCCCCACTCATGATCTTGAGTTAGATGCAGTAGTTTTTGCTCTCAAAATCTGGAGACACTACCTGTACGGTACAAAATGTGTAGTGTTCACTGACCACAAAAGTCTCCAGCACATTTTCAATCAGAAAGAACTCAACATGAGGCAACGACGATGGGTTGAACTCCTAAACGACTACGATTGAGAAATTCGCTACCATCCTGGTAAGGCGAATGTCGTGGCTGATGCACTGAGTCGTAAAGAATGTGTCAAGCTTCACTGTGTACAAGTTCGATCTGATATTCAAACCCGCATTTCTCAGGCTCAACATACTTGTGTTACACAAGACTTGATGGGTAAGGAATTACCATATCATATTAAGCCTGATCTTGAACTGAAGGACAATGGGTTGTATTATTTCATGGATCGTTTGTGGGTCCCAAGTCAAGACAATCTCCGCACCTTGCTAATGGATGAAGCTCACAAGTCTCATTATTCAATTCATCCTGGTGCAGATAAAATGTATAAGGATCTTCGAACCCAGTACTGGTGGTCGGGTATGAAGAAAGTCATCGCCTTGTACGTATCCAAATGCCTTACTTGTCTCAAGGTTAAGGCTGAATATCGACATCCCTCTGGATTATTGGAGTAACCAGAGATTCCGATTTGGAAATGGGAAAACATTGCTATGGATCTCACCACCAAACTGCCACGCACTAAGAAAGGTCATGATGCCATTTGGGTAGTTGTTGATCGTCTTACAAAGTCAGCACATTTCTTGCCGATCCGTGAGGATCTATCTGCTGACAAACTTGCCAAGATATACGTAGATGAGATTTTATCTCGATATGGCATTCCTTTGAACATTATATCTGACAGGGATGCTCGATTCTCGTCTCACTTTTGGAGAACCATGCAACCTGCAATGGGAAACCAACTTAATTTGAGCACAGCTTATCATCCGCAAACGAATGGTCAATCTGAAAGAGCAATCTAGACACTGGAGGATATGCTTAGAGCTTGTGTGATTGATTTTGGTGGTAGTTGGGATTCGTATCTACCGTTGATTGAATTCTCCTACAACAATAGTTATCACTCCAGCATCAACATGGCTCCTTTTGAGGCTTTATACGGTCGAAAATGTCGTTCACCAGTTTACTGGAATGAGATCGGTGAAGCTCAGCTTACTGGACCTGAGCTCATTCTAGAGACTACAGATAAGGTTAAGAAAATTCACGATAACCTTTAGACAGCTAGAAGCCGTCAAAAGAGTTACGCGGATAGACGACACAAGCCTTGGAATTTCAAGTCGATGATCACGTCCTACTCAAGGTTTCACCTTGGAAAGGTGTAATCAGATTTGGAAAGAAAGGAAAACTTGCACCAAGATATGTTGGACCATTCAAGATCATCGAAAGAATCAGAAAGGTGGCCTACAGACTAGAATTACCTCCTGAACTTTGAAACGTTCATCCAACCTTCCACGTGTCCAATCTTAAAAAGTGTTTAGCTGATAAAAACCTCCATATACCACTTGATGAAATTCGTGTTGATGACACGATGCACTTTGTCGAGAAGCCTGTGGAAATAATGGACCGTGAAGTCAAGAAACTCAAACGCAAGCGCATACCAATCGTCAAAGTTTGTTGGGAATCTAAACGTGGTTCAGAATTTACTTGGGAACGTGAAGATCAAATGAAGGTGAAATATCCACATCTATTCTCACAAGTTTCCTCTAAATAAATTTCGGGACGAAATTTCCTAAAGTAGGGGAGACTGTGACATCTGTTCTTGTGTAATCATTGTATAAAATTTGAAAAGTTCAATTATCAATAAAACAATGTGATTTGATCCCAATATTTGTTTATTTATGTTTGACATTTTGCACGTTTTGATTTTGTTCGCTTTTAAACCCTAAATCGCTTTCTAGAAAGTTATACGCAAACTGATGCGTAAACGTAATCATTTTACCGCGACATACACTCCGGAATAGCAACATGAGCTTAACATACATTAACCTTTACATAACTTAGAAATAGGTTTTAAAGGGTTTGGTATGGCAAAAACAAGTTTATTCGATCACAGGGACTATTTGCGATAAACTGCGAAAGTCTGTCGATGCGTATAGTAACGTACACTCCGAAACATGATCATAAGTTAAATATACCATAAATATCCTTTACGTAGCCTATAAATAAGCTTTGAGGGGTTCGGGTGTGAGAAAATAAACTTATTTGATCAACAGGGACTAAAAGCGTCAAAAAGTGCATAAGTTTGCATTTACGCGCATATCCTATGTTCTGAACATATCCGGACATCCAAAAATTTTTGAAATCATTAAAATATTTTATTTTAGTGATAAGAATGCAAAAATACCATTCGTCGCGCAATTTGGATCGATTTTCGTGTCCGTTCGCGTTTCGTCGTACTTAACCGAATAACGTGACCGTACGACCAAACGTACCGATATCCGAGATATTTTCAAGCATATTTCAAGTACCCTATACTTTGATATCTTTATAGAGCCTTGAAAATGGGTTAACGGGGCTTAAACGTGTCAAAAACCAAGTTTTATGCATGCAGGGGCTGTTTCTGCCATTTTTGAAACTTCTGGACAGCAGGTCCTCGCTGGGCGTGAAGACTGGTGTCTTTGTCTTCGCGGCCCGCGACAGCTGGAGCTGGGCAAATTCTCCAAATCTTCAAAACAGCCTGTTTCCCTTGGTTTTCATCCTAGTTTTTCAATACTTGGAGTTGGTTTAAGTGTTCCCCAAGCCCTCTAATGAATGTGTAACAAGTGTAGAGTGAAGATCATGCTTTGATTAACTCACAAACACTTGGCAAGATCAAATTCATCCTTGATTCCTATAAATACCCATGAATTCTTTCATTCCAACTTGCTTATTCCATTTTTCTTTCAGTTTGGATCTGATTGAAGCTATCCCTCTTAGTTGAAGGCTTCAAACTTCAGTTTTCTTTGTTCTTTCTTCAAGCTTAGACCTCTTGTAAGTATTCTTTCATGCTTGTTTAGTTAAATCAAGCAAGAAAGTCAAACAGTGTTTGACTTTTAGCTTTGACCATGAATTGGTCAAGACAAAGTTCGTTTAAACTTTGCAACGTGAGCGTAATCACGATGGTTATAGTCCCTTGTGACTATACCTACTGATTACCACGTTGATTAGTCAAAGTGACGAGTCATAGTTTGGGTCAAAATGCCAGATTATGTGCATTTTTTGACGAAACTATTTTCGGGTATCAAAACACTTTGTTTTGATATCAAATCAGTTTTCTAACTTAGTTAAACATGTTTTAACATGTTTAACTCGTCACTTTTAGTTTAGCGCTTATTTAGGGTTGTAAGTTAAGCGGTATAAACAACCGCTTAGACTTTCGAACCCGACCCGTTTGGTCGATCATTAGGATCCGACGAAACATATTTTGTGACCATAGTTGTATAGGGAATAACCTTCCGAGGTTATACATTATGGTCACTTAGTTTAATTAGTTGTATGATAGATAGTTTATATGCCTTAGGAAAATGACCAAAATGCCCTTTTTACGCATAATTTCATTTTAAGCATATGTAACCAAAATTTTGACACCTAAACTGATTATGCAACATAATTAAACATGTTAGGGCATATAATACTTTTCATAGGGCTAGTTAGACCATCCGAACGCGCTTTTGCGCGAACGACACGTTAAAGTAGCGTAAACTACCTTAACGAGTCGTAACGGGTCATAAGCACTTAGGATAGGTTCCGATTTGGAATGTAGGCCTTGTTAAACCATATCATATGAGTTCCAATACTCATTTGGTTTACGAGACCTCATTCTATCCGATCTTCCGATTTAGGTTCGGTTTATTAACATAGTTACCTATATTAGGTGCCGTTTGATTCCGTGATCCTTCGAGCGTTACTTAGCTGTTATTCCAAGACTATTTAGCAATATCAAGTGAGTACATAGTCCCATCTTTTACCGTTTTCAAATATTTTGGGGTGAAACACATGTGCCTACTTGTTACTTTCGTGCTTTTCATGCTTTTATGACATATGCTTGCTATGTTCACGTAGTACACATATAGTACATGATTTCCATTATGCTTTGCTATGTATGTTTACTTAGCATGCTAGCACATTGATTTCATAAACACTTTTGTTACATATGTTTACTCAGCATATGGACACATTGATTTACATTACATTTCTGCTATGTATGTTTACTGAGCATGCTAGCAGATTGATTTACATGAACATTTCTACTTTGTATATTTACTTAGCATACTTAGTACATGGTTTTTACATATCATGCTTACATTTGGTATGTTTAACGGGACAAAAATACGTTCATTAACATTGATCACGCCGCTCGGTTATATGTAGTGGTACCATAGGAATTGACAAATCCCGTTCCCGGCTTCCTAGGTTTGTTTGGAAGTAGGGAATGACAGAATCCGATATACATAATTGATAAACCTTCAACTTGTTAAGGGTTTGTCCGACAGTCGCAAGGCTTGAATGTATGCGATAAACATTACTGCATAAATGTTTGTATCCATAAAGCATTGATTTTGCAAAACATTACTTTTGATTTAAACTATGGTTTATTCAAATACACTGTTTTGTACATGACATTTGGTTTCACATGACATTTGATTATACATTGATATATACATATGGTTTGAGTAAATACTTTTATTCACCATACAAGACATAGTTGATACTTGACATTTGCTATACAACACATGATTTACACATGACATTGAGACATTAAACACTGTTATACATGAACATTTGACATTAGTTTAAATAAGACATTTTGGTGGTTATTTGGTAAGTGAATTATACAACGAGACGTGTGTAATATGATAAAAGCGTGGTGGATACACCGCTGGTACTTCCTATATAAGTGCTTTTATGATTTTACATATCGTAGGGTTATCTAAATCATTTCGACAAAGACATGATACATTTTATACAAATGACATATTTTCACAAGACGTTGTTTTACAAACGGCATATTTTATACAAACTCATTTTTACTTGGTTATTTATTTAACCATGCATTATTCTTTTATATCATCTGATTTTCTTATCGATTTTTCATATGATTTTAATAAAAGAAAACTTCTTTATAAGGTTCAAGACTACTTTTTGTTAAACATTTCTGTTGGTGCAGTCATCTGTCGACTACGTCTAATGTCGAGTTCGGGTTGCGATGTGGATCTGGTCAGCCATGACATCACGAGTGACATCACCCATGTGACATCACAAGTGATGTCATGATTTCTCAAAACAATGCTAGCCGATTATATATCATGATTCACAAGAAATATGAATTCACAAGAAGACAAAACATGTTGCCATATGTGTGTTGATTGGATCAAATGTTGGTCAAATGAGAGCTCACCAAATGATTGTCCAATAAGGAGATGCCATCATGAAAGCCAATGAATGGAAAGGATAACATTTGAAGTCAACATGAAGTTTTAGATAAAGACCTGAACCGCTTTTATGATCTTGCCTGAACCGCTTTAATGACAGAATCTGGACCGCTTAAACGTCAGTCGCTGAATCGCTCTTACGGCAGTCCTTGGAGCGGTTCAGAAACATTATAAATAGGACTTTGTCAAATTCATTTGTAACGTTGGTTCGAAACTGATACCGAGGTGCTGCCGGTATTTCCTCTTACTGTAATAGCTGTAATATCAATATATAAGAGGATTAAAGTGTGAAACATGCTGTGTATATATTCGTTTCTTTGTTTCCGCCGCTGAAACGGATTAGAGCTCTTCCAACTGACTCGTTTAGGTCGAAGTCCGATCCTACAATTGGTATCAGAGCCAAGGAGGAGGAGATCTCGCATATTCAGCTTGTTTTTCATCATTTTTCTGTTTCTACACCTTATTTCTCACGTCAGACCAAGATTTCACGGTTCGTTTTGGCTGATTTTTGGATATGTTGTGCGCATAGACCAGATCTAAAACCCTACCAAGTTTCAGCTCAAAACTCCAAGCCGTTTTGGAGATATCGCGATTTTTCTGGTTCGTTTTTCCGTCAAAATTCTGGTTCGCTTTTACGGTTCACTCGAAATGGATGTCTGGTTCGCTCGAAATTGAAGTCTGGATCGCTCATAGAACCTTCTGAACCGCTCATATGGCAAAAATCAGTCTCTGGATCGCTTATATGACACTTCTGAACCGCTTATGAGACATTATCTGGTTCGCCTTTTTGGTAAAGAATTCTGAACCGCTGATAAGTCAACCTGGACCGCCTTTAGGACACATCGAATCGCTTTTGAATCTGTGTGGACCGCTCATTGAAAACCTTCTGAATCGCTCCAAAAGTAACATGTGAATCGCTCATAATTACCTATATCAAACAACGTGAACCGCTTTTGAGTCAGCATAACTGAACCGTCACATGTGCTCATTGTTTGCACCGCCCCACCATTAGTTGTATCCACCGTCCATATTAACCAATCATTGATTAAAACCATTTAAAATCTAGCCCACCACCCAAGTGAACAAATCATATTAAAAAGAGTATCGGCTCATTAAATCATTGTCTTTTAGATAACCTCGCCCAAATTAAATATCCATTAACAGTAGTTTGCCGCCCATTGAAACCCAATCCCAGCCCACCGCACAAAAGGTGCATCAGCTTCAGGTTGCGTGAAATCGTGTGAAAGGTCACATTCGCTTGAAAGTCGATTCTAGTTCGTACAGTTTGGAGTTCACAGTTCTCAAAGGCTCAGTTCATTTGAAAATCCATCAGTTTGTTCACAGTGAATCTGTTCGTTTGTTTTTGATCCGTGTCAAAGAAGTCCTCACATTTTGTCAAGTCAACATTCTGTCCACACAAAACATTCACCGGTTCGAGTATCAGTTCGTTTCTATAAATTGATAAGTTTTAGACTGATCGTGTTTTGTTTGTGTTTCTACATCAGGTAATACAAGTGTGAAGAATGGATTCTGAGTTTTACAACGCGTTCGCTACAACTCCTGCTAGTCCGACCGACATTGCTAAGAACATGACAATGGAAAATGAAACCGGAACGATGCAAAAACCCCCGAAATTGATGGGGATTGAAGATTATCACGGATGGAAGAAGCGTTTCGAGAACTGGGTGCAAGCGAATCATCTAAAAGCTTGGGAGAGCATCGAAACCGAATATGAGAGGCCAAAGAATTCAGTGGGTGTTGATAAAATCATTTCAGAGCTTACGGACCAAGAGAAAGAGAGTTATAAAGGAGAGAAAATGATGGTCAATCTGTTACAGCAAGCAGTAAAGGAAGATATATTTGTATTGCTTCAACATGATGACAATGCGTATTCTATCTGGGAAGCTCTTAAGAAGAAGTTTGAGGGAAGTACTGAGATGTTACAAAGCAAAGCAGCCTTGTTGAAGAAAGAGTTTGAATTATTTACTTGCATGCCTGGTGAAACGACAAAGACTCTCATTGAAAGATACTGTCATCTGGTTCGCACTATGTCGCTGTTGAAAATCACAAAGACTCCAGCTGAATGGGTTGAAAAGCTTGCTGATGCGTTACCGCAAAAGGAATGGGGTACATATCTGATGATATTGAAGAATTCCGGACAGTTTAGCAGGCTATCTATTGCACAGTTTATCGAGAAACTAGAGGCACAAGATCTGGAGCAGCAGAAAATTGCCAGAATGAACAGTTCTAATCATCAACAAGATATTAAATTGTATTATAAAGGAAATGTTCAAACTGCTGAAGCCAGTCCAAAGATACAAACCGCTTTTAGTGCTGGAAATCAATCTGAACCAAGTAGTCAAGGATCTGTAAACACTAGTGGATTCTCAACAGTAAATCCTCCAAGTGCTCAAAATACATCAGTTGGAAATGGTCATCTGTTACAATGCAATGTGGCTCTACATCTTCAAAACGGACAGAATTATTCTGAAGAAGTTGTAAAGAGTCATATGGGATTACTGGTCACTGCATTGGAAGCTTATGAAGCGTTGATTGCAGGAAGAATTGGCAATCCGATGCTCACGAAGGAAGATTATGACCAGATCGATGCAGAGGAGCTAGAATTGATGGACATCAAGTGGGCCTTGGCGAGTGTTTTGAGGAGAGCTGAAAAGTTTAGATTGGTTACAGGGAGAAATGATTTCTTGGATGCAAACCTTTCTAACTTAGGATTTGATAAATCTAAAGTTGTTTGTTTTCGTTGCAGGGAGAAAGGTCACTTTAAAAGAGAGTGCAAGAATCAGCAGCCAAGAGGAGAAAAGGAATCGTCTGGGAAAGATGATTATTATAGGAAGACCATTTATCAGCAAATCACTCATCAACCGCATCAACAAAGAGAACCTCAAACGGCACATGGAAGAATGATCGAGGATGCAAACAAGAAAGCTTATTTTGGTATTGCTGATCAAGATGATGAGAAAATGGCTGAAGGATTTAGCTGGGACAAATATATCCCAGCTGATTCAAATGTTAAAGCGTTCATTGCACACATCATTCAAAAGCCAGAAATGCTGAAGGAATGGATGGAAGTGTTATCTGATGAAGAGAAGAGTGAAGATGAAAGATCTGTATCTTCTGAAAATAGTTCATCAGAAACAAGTGATAGTGATGAAGAGATTGAACAGATTAATATTGGCAAATCTCACTTATCTTCTGATAGTTTTGAATTTTATTTTGCAGATAAACTGAAGAAACTGAAAGAGAGGAAAGCTGCAAAGGAGATAAAAGAAGTCAAAGTGATTGAGAAGATTGTGGAGGTTGAAAAAAGAGTTGAAGTCGAGAAGATTGTTGAAGTCACAAAACCCTGTCTTAAATGTTTAGAGTCGTGTAAACAATGTATAGAGAAAGACGAGAGGTTTAGTGAGTTAGAAAAGTTGAAAGAGCAGTTGTTATTTGATGTAAAGAACTTGAAAAAGTCGTATGATGTATTGAATAGGAATGTAAATGGTCTAGAGAAGACTAACTCTGAAAGAGAGAAAGCTTTGAAGATGCTAAATGCAACAATGATGACAAAGCAGAAAGAGATCAACATGTACATCGAAGAATGTGCAAAGTTGAAGAAAGCGTTGGAGAATGAAGCAGCAGAGAATGAAAGAATCAGAAGATTGCTGCAGAGTTACAAAGGTTGTGACTACGTAATGGATAGAATTTATCCAACGGTTGAAGGTTTCGAGGCGTTTAAAGATGAAGAAACAAAATCAAAGAAGAAAACGGATACTGGTAAGAAACAGGGTGTCTGTTATAATAGGTGTCCGCCTCCGATTTGGGAAGGGTACTCGCCTAGAAAACCTAACGAGGAAGAACTAAAAAAAGCGGTCAATATTAAGCTAGAATCCGAAATAACCGATGTTTTACCGGACAATATTGACGTCACGTTCACAGCGTCCGACACAGATCATGAGTCCGAACTGATAAAACGAGTGGTTGATCAGGTGTTGGATAAGGATGAGGAGTCAGAGTCAAAGTCCGAGTCCGAAAGTGCGTGTCAGTCAGTCGGGAGTTCGAGTTCGTCCGAAAAGAGTTCGAAATCATCGGAAAAACGGGTTTATAGTAAAGAATTTTTGCTATCAAAATCTAATTTGAATGACGAAACGTTTGAAGTTGCATATACTTTGAATGGTTCTGACAAATTATATTTTGATAAAGAGTTTCCAATACGAGGTGTTAAATCAGAAATGATTAAAAAGGTTTTCAAACTAACAGAAATTAATATTTCTGAAGTAAAAGATGTAAATTTTACTGTAAAACCTAAATTTTACACCTCAAGAGTTCAACAAAGGTTAAACAAGAAAAAAGGTTACAATTCTGGTTCGGGTTTTCAAAAAAAACCAAACCAAAATCGTAGCTACAAAAAGAAAGGTCTTGGTTTTACTCCACCAGAAAACTATAAAAATGAAAAATTTTCTAAAACAAATACAAAATTCGTTTCAGGTACAAGCTCGGAAGAGGAAGCAAAAAGCTCATTCTGGAAACAATCTAATCAAGAATTTATTGCTGAGAAGAGAAAGAATGGAGCTTACGTGAAGAAAGAAACCAGAACCTGTTTCCGATGCAATGAAGCCGGTCACATTGCATGGAACTGTCCGAAAGCGACGCACACAAAACGGGGAGTTTCTGGAAAAATGAAAGATGTTGTTGTTGATAAAACCGAACCACCAACTGAAAAATTTAAAGTTTTCAAAAATTCAACATTTGAAGTTGGTGAGAGTTCGAAGAGATTTTACAGGAGAAGTGTGAAACTTGACAACCAAAAATGGGTTGTTAAGAAATCTGAGGTAAAATCTGGCGATGAATCTGATTCCACAAAATCAGAGGAGCCACAGTTTGATGTGAGTGATCAAAACTCAGTTCCTTCAATGGATGACGAGAACTTTCCACCATTGAAGACTAAGAATTTTAAAAGAAAAGTTGGAAAGACTGAAGTCTCATATCAGAATTATTCTGAAAAGGATAATTTTGATGTTGAGAAAGCTTTTAACGGGAATGTAAAGAAAATTTTCAGTAAAATGGTTGATGGGAAAGTGAAAGGGGTAAAAGACTTCTATGCTAAAAAGACAGCAACATACACCCCAACTAAATCCGAATTGAAATTACCCAAGGCTGGTCAGGCTTGGGTGGACATTTTCTTTGCTTGAAAAACCTGACTTGCCGGAGATCCCAAGTTTGTAATCGTGGATCAGGAATCGGCATCTTTCATGTTAATTAGGATGATTGGAAAGTGTTTGTAATTGTTAAAATTTTACAGGATTAGAGGACTACGCCGGAGCTTCCAGGTTGGTAAGTGCGAAGCAGGAATCGGCATCCTGATTGGTAAAATGGTGTTGTAGACGTAACATTCCTACAAGTGGTTATTTTTACAATTGGGTTAGAGATTGCTTGATTGCAAATGGTAAATCAGGGACATTAAATTGTACTTGATTTACTATTCATGATAAAAGATAGACAAGATGATGAACCACATCCCCGTACTTAAAAATGATAAACCTACAAGTGGTTTTTATCAACACAAACTTATTTTCCGGAAAAATCATTTCGATTGAAACAAACTTAAGTGTTTTGAAATCTTAATGAGAAAATAGTTTGTTGATAGTGGGAGTTCTGATTGTTTATGCCAAAGTGAATGGCGAATTGATGCGATTTGATATTAGTTGTCAAGTTTCTGTATAGTTTGTTTTACTTTTTATGTTTCTAGTAGGTAAAAATTTAGAAGTTTTCAAATTTTTCTTTAAAATGTGTTTGCATTTTAGGGGGAGTAGAAATTTCAGAAAATCCAAAAACATTAGAAAATTTGAAAAAGCCAAAAACATGATAAAATTCAAAAATGAATTTTGTTGCGAAAAAGAGGAAATGATAGTACATCAGTGGACTATCACGGCACGCTAAAGATTTGAAAAGTTTAAAAAGTGTTAAACAATCTTACTGCGGATGTGTCAGTAGATTTTCACACATTTAGTAAATTGAAACGAGATATAAACCTAAATCAAACTTGCTTAATTCGTGGGTAACTATTCTTGGATATATGGGTAACCCCCGAAATCTTGTTTGAAAGGTCCCGTATTCTGAGATACTAGGTCTTTATACTCAGTGATATCTGGGGTATTATCCCGGGACTTCTGCTGTATGGAAGTACTGACCTAGTCCCCGGATAATACTTTCTGCTAAAGCTTTGAAACATAAGCTTCGCCCTCAGCATGCTGATGAAACAATAAAATTGATAGTCGCTGCTGTTGAAATGCAAAAAGATCCTCTAAAGGGGACCCACCAAAAGTCGAGCCGTCATCTCTCTGCTGAACGGAAGTTCTGACCTGAGCTCTCACGGTTTCGCATCTACCCTTTACAGATATCATCTGTGGTATATTCACCTGTAAGACTGAATATTTGGGATCTGGATACGGGAGTATATTCAAGTGGAGTGATACACAATTAAGTTTAAGTCTCTAAAACATTAATATCGTATCTCGAATCGATTGAAATTTGTGTTGAAAATTTAAGAGGACAAACATACTGACAATCTAGGTAAATTGTTTAAAGCTAAAAATGAAATCAAGCTTAACGGTGTTGGTGATTTGTCTCAAAAGCTGATATGATCCTCTTACACAAACTCTCAAAAATATTGTCTGTAAATATTTCTTTACTGCATTACATATTTCTTTATTTCAAAATCCAAAAGGTTTTTCAGTGTGTTTTAGCATAAAATTTTTGAAAAATCAAAAAGATTTTCGACAACTGATGTTGGATAGCTGATTTTCAAAATTCCGAGTGCTAAACATGATGAGCAATGCTTGAAGGGGAGTGTGTGTGTGAAATTAATTGTTTTCATAATCTAACCTTTTCAAGTGGTTCATCACAATCTGTGTTTGTTTTGATAGAGAATCTATTTTGATGTAAGTTCATATGTTTGATAAAAATTTGTGAAAGAAATTTACTTTGTGGTAGAGTTGATGCAGGAAAGCCAGACGTTGATCCTGAAGATATTGCTGAAGATCAAAGAAATGCCAGCAAATCGAGAGGGGGAGTCTGAAGACAGAGAGAGAGATAAGCTCAAAGACTGATAAAGACTGAAGTCGTTGAAGACTCGACACTTTAGACTCGTCAACATCTGAGGGGGAGTCTGTTGGTGCAGTCATCTGTCGACTACGTCTAATGTCGAGTTCGGGTTGCGATGTGGATCTGGTCAGCCATGACATCACGAGTGACATCACCCATGTGACATCACAAGTGATGTCATGATTTCTCAAAACAATGCTAGCCGATTATATATCATGATTCACAAGAAATATGAATTCACAAGAAGACAAAACATGTTGCCATATGTGTGTTGATTGGATCAAATGTTGGTCAAATGAGAGCTCACCAAATGATTGTCCAATAAGGAGATGCCATCATGAAAGCCAATGAATGGAAAGGATAACATTTGAAGTCAACATGAAGTTTTAGATAAAGACCTGAACCGCTTTTATGATCTTGCCTGAACCGCTTTAATGACAGAATCTGGACCGCTTAAACGTCAGTCGCTGAATCGCTCTTACGGCAGTCCTTGGAGCGGTTCAGAAACATTATAAATAGGACTTTGTCAAATTCATTTGTAACGTTGGTTCGAAACTGATACCGAGGTGCTGCCGGTATTTCCTCTTACTGTAATAGCTGTAATATCAATATATAAGAGGATTAAAGTGTGAAACATGCTGTGTATATATTCGTTTCTTTGTTTCCGCCGCTGAAACGGATTAGAGCTCTTCCAACTGACTCGTTTAGGTCGAAGTCCGATCCTACAATTTCTTTTAACTACAAGTCATGAATCCTTCATCAACAAAACCTATGTATCTCACAGGCATTTTTATGCTGACATACCTATTTTCACATGTGTTTTCAGGAGCTAATGTTTGATGAGGAACGTGATACACTTAGGCGGACTCGGGCCTTAGTGACATAAAATGAAGCAAGAACAGTTTAGTTATGTTATATTTCCTTTGTTTTCAAGACAATGTAAACACTTTAATTTAAATAAAACCAAACTCTAATTACCAATTGTTGTGAAACAATAATTCTGTCGTTCCACTCCCCGACGTTTCCACCGCGGTTTGTTGTTTTACGCAGTCGGGGTGTGACACACGGGGACTCAAAGAACAAGATCAAGAACATGCCAGTGAATTTTCTGGTACATTTATGTAACGAACACGAACAACCATAGATTTTGAAACCCCATCTCTTTTCTTCGCGTAAAGAACATTTCAACTTCCTCACACCATTCAATTGGCATCCTAGCTTTCTATCTCCACGTCTTTATTGTCAACAATGGCAAAGATTGGAATATTCAGATTGCAAAGAGGAGCCTAATAAATTTACTATCTTACCCCTTAAGAGCTTTAAAATTCAGTGCAATTTACTATCATATCCCTCTTAAATACCTTGTACTCCTTTGTTCATGTTTCAAAAATTGTACGTGATGTAAATTTACATTTTTATTAATCACATTTGCTTTATATAGATTATATAGATAACACTCTAAACTTTCCGTTTGTTTTTTAAAACAACTAGGCTATCAGACGTGGCATATTTACCTTTTTTCATCTAGAAACTATTAAAATATATTGTTTTATAAAATTCCGAACATACAATTGCGACTTGTTTATTTTTATTAATGTTTCGATGTAAATTTATTTGAAACCGAGTTGTGTGTTATACAAGTAACTGAAGCACGAACGTAGAAGCCCTCAAAGTTCCTTTAAGGTTTCATTTTTATACTCTTTTTCTCCTTTTTAGTGCACATTTGTGTGTTTATTACTGTGCGAATAAGCCAGATAGAGTGTATGTTATATATGTACATGTTAGATAGTCAACCCATGAGTGTTGAGTTTGACATGTGACGCACGTTGTGTGATTTACAACGTATGAGTCACACGTTAATTATTGACTAATGCTTGTGTCATGCGTTGAAGCTCCCAACGTATGAGTGTTAGACTCTCTATAGAAGTTACATGCGTTAGGATAGATAAGTTTAGAATAGTTAGATTTGAGAGGAGATCAAACGCACTAGTTGTCTCCCTGTGATTAACAATATAAACTCTTTTAGTATAAATAAAATTGTGTTAACTAAGCCTTATGCTGCCAAAATTCTTACTTAATCAGTTTTAACTATTTAAACTTCCATCTCCAACGTATTCAAACACTAGTATGTAGGATCTTGATCCCTATAACGTGATTTTATCTCCTTTTAAATGTGAAGGTTTTTTAAAACTCGGGATCGACGGTTTCTACGTGCTTATTTTAATCAATGTTTTTCTACCGCGTTCTTTTTGATGGTGAATACTAATACATAGTCGTCATAACCGAAATTTACAATTTTTAACATTCCCACCCAAACAAACAGGTTTGGCTAGCTAGTTAATATTAAATAAACTGAATATTATTTCTTCCATATTTTCCATTATATACCACTTTGGTGTTACATAGTTCTTCACATAACATTAACTTTTTATCTTAAGCAAAAGTTAGATGGTACTTGTCAGTATCAGGTTTTTAATTGGAAATTTCATCTTCTTTTTAATTACAATTACTTATTATTTGGGTGTCTTATCTTGTTTTCAAATAAGGATCAGATCTATAAAGGGCTTTGGGGTGTTCAAGTCATCCTTGAACTTTCTTGGTGAATTACAAAATATCCTTGCATGTATGGTGAAATAAAAAATCTCAGTTTTATGAATTTACCATTAAATTTTATTTTTTTTAGATGCCCGTAAATTTTTCTTTTAGACCTATCGCTATTTTAAATTACCTTAACATTGGAATCTCTTGTTCTTTCTGGCATATATACTCCTTTTAAAACATTTTAAATATGGTGTTTTTAAAAAGTTCGGGAATTTCCATTTTTATCATCAAACTGTTTTTTTTGTGTGGGTGAATCATAATGTATATTTTGTAAAAACCGAGCCTTAATAATTTAAACATCCTGTGACAATCTGTACTTTGGACCCTGGTTGACTAGTAAAGTTACCCGTGAAAATATATTATGTATTATTATTTAGTATATTATAACAACTTAATAGATGCGTTTACATGTATCCAAATTCTGCATAATTGTCGCTTGCCCTGTCTTGTGCAACTGCAACACCACAAGTCTCCTCGTAACAATCCCTGAAAAATCCATGCATTCAGCATTGTAAAAAATGTAAAAGAAGAGGAAAAACAGTTGCAAGGAAAATCAAACAAGCACCTAACCAGATCCCCAAGAAAGAAAATCTCCCCCAATAATGCTCTCTAGTACCAAAGACTTCCCAGAACTCTATAAATTATCCATTTTGACTCGAACCCATTACCCAACACGCTAACCCACCCATTTTCTATCTCTAGTTACTTATCTATAATTTATTATGTTCCTCCTCCATATTAAGAGAAGAAACAAACTATTGGTTAATTATTTTTTATATTATTTTGCAAAATAAATCATCCAAATTGCAATCACTTTTTATAGATGCCGGCATTGATTTCACAAAGCCATTAAAAAGGCTTTCCTCACAAATTAAGTCACACTCAAGCATATCAATCAACATATTGTAAGATTAAATATATATTATGTTGTATTTAATCTAGTAGCCATTATAATCATTTACATTATATAGATCAAAATATGTAACAACCTATTAGTTGGTAATTGTTGATGGGCCATATTACCCTTATTAACTAATTAGGGTTTCCTCTTGGGTGCATATATAAGGAGATAATTAGAGGGTTAAAGGGTTAGACACTAATCACAATAACATCACACATGAAATCGCCCCCTTCCCTCCATAACCGATTACCCTTTTCGGTTCTCTCATCACCATCATTAGATTGCACCCTAAGGAGGAACTAGATCAAGCTGAAAATCATGTCAAACCTTATTGCTGCGTCTCCATCTGGATTCTCCGCTGGCCTATCCCCTACAATCAAAGGTATGTTTTTATGTTTACCATTATGCCTAAAACAGAACTGATCAACATTTGGTATTAGAGCATATGTTAATAAATCAGTTCTGTTTTCGTATCCACTATTCTGGGATTGAAATCTGGAAAATAGAGTTTTGAAAACTTAATAAAATTTAAAAGCCTGTTTCGAGAAATCACTGTTTAAGGAAAAAGAATGTTTTATAATTGTCTCGAAATCAAATAATAACCTTAATGTTCCGAAATCTGTTTTAAAACCTTAATATTCAGGTTTCGGGTTCCAGAATTTGATTTTATTAATATTAGGGTTCTTCATGTTCTTAGTGAAATTCGAATAAACTCCCTTATTTTGGAATGAATTAAGGATTAGAAGGTGTTTTTCCTGTATTTGATTAATTTTTATCCATTAAGATTTTGAAAATCTGTTAATGTTATTAGATATAATTTTCGAAATCAATGGATAAATATAAAATATCTTTTAAAACAGGAAACAAGCTATACCAATTCCCTTAAAATTCGAATTTCAAACTTATAACACTAACAGCTGTTAACAGTAGGTTTCGAGACTAACCTTAACGACTCGAAACCATTAGATTCCGACTCGAAACCATAAGATTGTGACTCGAAATCATAAAGGTTTCAGTCTTCATGACTAGAGACCAAGATTCCGACTCGAAATCATAAAGGTTTCAGTCTTCATGACTCGAGACCAAGCTTCCGACTCGCAACAGGAGGTTGTGACTCGAAATCTCATTATGAAGTCGAAATCTCATAAATATTCATTACTCGAAACCTCGAGGTTTCGACTGACATTAGTGACTCGCTACCAAGTGGTTGCAACTCGAAACCTTAATTACTCGAAACCTCATAATGATTCATAATGAGCTGAAACCTTACTCGAGATCTCACTCGCGAACTCATAAGTTGAGTCGAGATCTCATAAGTTGAGTCGAGATCTCATAAGTTGAGTCGAGATCTCATAACTGAGTCGAGATCTCATTTGAAACTTCATTACTTTATTAAGCTGTTAATGTGAACTAAAAGTTGAGTCGAGATCTCGATCCGCACTAACAGGTGGTTTTCTATTAAATACTTGGTTTTGTAAATACTTAATTACTTAATCAGAATTAGATTATTTTTCACAAAATCAAAATAGCTTAACTTGAATGAGCTTCTGATGTATCATGAATACATCATAATGTACAGTACCATAACCCATAAAATTAAGGGCTTACGCATGGAAGTACATTTTCTGGTGCATTACGTACTAAAATTTTCACTTGTACAATTTGATGCCTTATAAATCAACTATAACACTCAAAAGTACCAAAGAAAATGAGTGTGTTGGTAAGCAACATATGTACAAAGAAATAAATGTTTGAAACTGGAAAATACGATGTTATTCACCTTAAAACCACGGAAACATTAATAGAGGATTGTCCTAAGGTCCATAGTCAAAATACAAATACAAAATTCCAACTCTAAGATTCTTCAAGGGAAAATCTCACTGCATAATTATGCCATTAGACTAGGCATAAGCAACGAGACTATCCATTATTCAAAAGAACAGTTGGATAAGTTAATTAGGTAGTCACTTACTAATGATATTTAAGTCTGATACTTTTAATATTCAAATTAACACATGATTTGTTGACTCTAGTTCTAAGTGTTTCCTTACCAGAACTCAACAAACAATTAACATGAGAGTTAGTGACAAAATTAAATGTTAAGGCTATAAAAACCATAATAAGCAGTCTTCCAACAAAGTTTTTCGATACCTTATATATTCTAAGGATTAATCAGAATATAGTATCATAATTAAGCTATGTTATGAAGGTTGTGAGGTTTGTATAGTCAACATAACGTCACACTTACCTTAAACTCTCATCTTATTTGTTCTAAATATCTGTATTGAAATATTACTAAGATAAAACTAGATGATACCTTACACTTTCACAACCTTTGTCATCATGCAAATGAGAATTTGACAAAAGGAAAACGAGACTTATAAGTTTCATCCATTATAACCGAAATTCATGAGAAATCATGACATGATTAATGAGGATGATTTTTTCATCTAATCTCATTCTAAGTGATTTTAAATCATGACGTTAAAGCCGTAAAATATGACTTGGCTTAAGGAATAAGTATAGGTCCATCATAAGTCATTCATTGACATTTGTGGAGCTTAGAATATTCAGACATAATTCATTTAACATTTAAAGACTATCTAATAGTATCTAAATTTTGTCGCATATGGCCCACAGTCTTAGAAGAAATCCATTTATATATATATATATATATATATATATATATACACTTAATAAGATTTCTATTAAATATGTCCCTAAAGTTTCTTATGATATCTGGACATTATAGAAATCAAATAAAGTTTAACATATATATGATAGGTTCCCACGTCACGTACCTCATTGAAACTTCTCTTGTAGCATTTCTAGAGATATCAAAGATCAGTGGGAGCATTAAGTGTCTTAATAATAACTTGCAATAGTTGCAAGAGGTAGGGGAGTGAAAACTTTATATTACTTCAATTTACACCTCTTATACAAGACTCTGCTCCATTATGACACTGATCCATCAAAACTTTTCTCCTTAAAATCTAATGCTACTCTTACAAAAGTTTCATTTTTGCTTAATTGTGGGCACACTTAGATTTCTTACCTAGACTAACATAATCCTCAACAAGAGAAACTACAATGACTAACGTCATTAGTTTGTTTTTCTCTATTAGAATTAGTTGGTTGTTAAGTATTGACCCTAAGCATGCTGAGTTCCTAAAGATTTCTAAGGTCAGTGGAAGCAATCAAAGTCCTTAACATGATTTGCAAGGAATACAAGAGGCGGGGAAGAGAGTCATTATATTTTACTCCAAATTTAACTCCGATTACACCTCTTGTACACCAACTCTTACAAACTTAGAATCCTGAAAATGATAGCAACCTAATCAAGAGCTAATCCATAAAATTGAAACTTCTAATAAACCCAATAATCAACTTAGGAGGTCATCTAGGTTTAAAAACCTACTAACTTTGATGATTACAAAACCTCCCTAACTAAAGTTGAAATGGATTTTGGAAAAGTTTACTGATCCAATCTCTTCTGATTAAGCCATTAGCGTCAATCAATCTTCTAAATGGCATAAAACTCTTTTCTAGTAAAACTGATTTTATGTGTCCGTATAACCTTTGGGATTTGATTGAATTACCTAAGAGTTTTCATAACCAAACCAAATCTTAATATAAACGTTAAGACACTAAGAAGCATGATTGATTGTCAAAGGTTATACTTAGGAAGAGACAAATTATCAAAGATTTCTTTGAGGATCATCACTGTTCTAGTAGCTTATAATAGTTTTAAGCTACATTAGATGAACATTAAAACAATTTTCCCTAAAAATTGGCTGACATATTTACATGTTCATAAAACAACCTGAAAGTTCCAAACTGAAGGGTAAAGAACACTTTATTTTTAAGCCAATAAAATCCATGTATGAGTTAATGCAAACATCATAATGCGATGAAAACTTAACGTAATTATTTTCATCAAGAATCAAGTGGATTAATGTACCTACCTCAAAATGAATGAGAGCAACTAAAATAAAATCGTCTATAAGATGATATTCTTTTGACAAGTATATGTTACACAAGTCAAAGCATTGTTAACACAAACTGTGACAACCCGAGATCTTAAGGTCTTCCTCTACGCTTCACTTATTTCACAACCCTTTTTTCACAATTCGTTTTACGTTGTAACATGTGCATGATATATGAATGATTAAAGTATTGTTATGTTTGGTTGTAAATGAAAACCTAGGAGTTGTTTAATGTTTAGACATAACAAGTTCATGCTTCTTAACTTTGGGCCGCACACCACACTCTAGTCGACGAAGAACCTATTATTCATTGACTGTCTTTTGACGAAGAACTAAGGTTCTTTGTCACAATCACATCGTGGCGAAGAAGGTTCTTCGCCAAGAGAGTTTTTCGCCGAGAGGGCTCTCAGCCCAAATCACTTCGTAGCCCAAAATGGGCCCTTGTTGGCATAACCTCAAGTGTTGGGGTGCAACTTATCATAACCTGCAAAACTTAAAACAAGCATCAAACCCTAAAACTCTCTCTCTCTCTTCCTCTCTTTCCTGTGCGACGGCAACTGTGGGTCTTGAAGCCCTTAATCTTGAACAAACTAATCACTTCGGTATCACAGTTAGTGTTTATCATTGTTAGTTGCTAAAATCTTGATGTCGTGACTTTATGTAAAACTAGGGTTTCATCTATAAGATCGTAAATCTAGAACATGTGATTGAATATGGTATTAAACTATGTTGGACTTGGTGATTAGAAACCTTGGGATTTACAAATTGATGATTTGTTCGATTAGCATAATGATTCACATGATAAGTTGTTAGTTATGATTTGTATAGTAATGAGTGGGAACTGTTATGTTTTGAATGGATTTGAATGGTTGATGATTGTTCATAATTAGGGTGCATGATCATGGTTAAAAAAGTGTTGTTTGATCTGACTGGAAAACTACCTAACTTGTTAGCAACTGTTACGACTGAAATTAAGGGAATCATAACCATCTGTTGAGGGTAGCGACGAAAGACTCCCCACGAAGAACATAACTCGACGAAGAACCTGGTTCTTCGTTGACTGGATTTAGAAGAACCACTAGGGTTCTTCCTCACACTCATTCTCGACGAAGAATAGTTCTTCGCCATTAGGGTTCTTCGCCATGAAGGCATCCCACGAAGAACTGGTTCTTCGTGAAGATGCTGCAAAAGAGCAAATAGACAGAACAGTTTAAACAGTAAACGTGTCCACATAACATGCATTAACGTAAGGTTTCAAATAGTTATGATGTGTATGATGATGAATGTTCATGTTTGTAGGGTTCTATTTGAAGCATGTTAATAATATTAATTAAGAATAAGAAACATGATTTGGCTCGTGTGAGTAGCAAACTCACCTTTTAAGTGTTGTTAGGTGACATGCACATGGGATGTGGACTTGTATGAGAATTGAGTACTTGCTATGTGTTATAAAGTGATCTTTGCGGTGAATGCAATCTATGAAAATACGTGATTTAATTGATTATGAAACTGATTTTATTGGTAACCACGGTAGGGTTTGGTTGACCAACTTGGAATGGGTAACTTAACATACCGAGCAAAACTAAGGTGAGTTCATTTCTCTCGAGCATGCGTCCCGGTGGGTGGGACAAACAAACGGGTATTCCTGAGAGGAATAAGTCTTTTCTAGGTAAAAACTGGGATGTTAGATAATACACTCATTTCCTATCACCTTAAGTCCCATCTTCTACCGAATAGTTACCTGAGAGGTAACGGGGTATTAGTTGATAGCGCTATTAGGCTTGGCAACCTAACACCGAGAGGACGGGCGTGAACTAATCACCTTAATCACGACCAATGCTTAGATAGGGGGCATTGGGGACGAGCAAACAAACTGGCGCCATTTTGTACGGTACTCAAGTTATTATCAACATTGTTATTAAACAAAACTTAACACTTGGCAATGAACGTTTTCACGAAACTATGAACTCACCAGCGTTGTCTGATACACTTGTTGCATGCTTGCATGTCTTTAGATTCTATGGACAAGGAGCTTGCTGTCTGCAATTGCTGGAGTAGTCATGGGTCGAGCCTTTTGAGACCACATGACAATACATTTGGTTTTGAAACATTGAATGATGACTTATCTTATGCTTCCGCTGAATATGTTAAACTTGGGTTATGTTTATGAATGTTTTATCTTAATAAATGGAAACTTTATTTAATATCTTGATATTAGTTCAATGTGATTGGTGGCTGGATCCTGGTTTGTCACACGCCTAGCGGGGTTTCCAAATATGGTATTTTGGGGGGTGTGACAGTTTGGTATCAGAGCCACTGGTTATAGTGAACTAGGTATTAAAACGATTTTATAAAACGAGACTATAACCGAACAGTTCTAAAATCGACCATGAACTCAGCTCCAGATTGCAAGGTTCGTCTCTCGTTTATTTATTGCACAGCATAACTAGTGTACACCCACACATGACATTGCATATGATTGCACGCTTAGCATTACAGTATGAATTCCTAAGTTATTTGCTTACGTTATGTGATTGATATTGTGGCACTTCCCTAAACCTTCATGATTTATGTTGTGGTGTCTTTTGTCTTGCTACTTGAATTTGAGGAACCATTTAGCACGAGTTGGGAGGAGCTGAGATAAGCATGCAAATCACATTATTATTATGGGTGCACACATAATGACAATATGGGGTGCATGTGAGTCCTAGTGAGGCTTAACGAGTGTGAAGGGGGTTCTGTTCCGTTGTTTGAGGTAGAATAGAACACAGTAATCTGTAGAAGCCATAGTGATGTTTGACTCTTACTCAATCTCGAACCTTAACCTTTTTCACTCTTCTTATATAGAATCATGAGCGGACGAAATGGTGGACGTGGTGGAGGCCGCGGTGGTGGACGTGGCAACATTGTTATGTCTCAGGCTGAATTAACCGACTTGATCAATACTCGTGTGGCCGAAGCCCTAGCGGCTCAGCAGGCTGGTACGATATGGGTCAAATACTCTTTATCCTTGTGTCGCGTACTCGACTCTTACTCGTGTGTTGTATTTCCTTTCGTCCTTAGGTCAACATGTGAATCAGAATCAGAACAATCCGCCTGTGTGCACGTTTAAGACGTTCATGGATTGTAAGCCATAGACGTTCAGTGGCACTGAAGGAGCTTTGGGACTACTTCGTTGGTGTGAGAAAGCAGAGTTGGTTTTCGCTATGTGTAACTGTCCTGCTGGGGACAGAGTGAAATATGCTATGGGCACGCTGGAGGATGGTGCCTTGACTTGGTGGAATGCCCAGGTCCAAATGCTGGGTATTGAAATGGCATATGCAACTACTTGGGAGGATTTTAAAGAACTGATGAGAGAAGAGTACTGTCCTCGTGACGAGATCCAAAAGCTGGAAAATGAGTACTACAATTTGAAGATGGCAGGGTCCGAGATCGAAGCGTACACGAAACGTTCTCATGAGCTCGCGAATATGTGTCCCAACTTATCACGACCACCCCACCGTAGAATTGAGCTGTACATCAATGGTTTAGCATCACAAGTCAAGGGTTTGGTCACTGCCGCGAATCTCGACAACTTGCCTCGAATTATTCGTCTAGCTCACAAGATCACTAATCTGGAGGTGGAGTGTGGCTCACTACCACCACGTGTATCTGCTACTGCTGCTACTACCACAGCTACTACTCCTGCTACGGATAACAAACGAAATTGGAACGATACGGACAAGGTGTCTAACTCAAATCAGTCACAGAAGAAGCTAGACAACAGTAGCAACCGTAGTTTTAGCCCGTCATCTTCTGTAAATCAGAATCAGAACAACAACCCGAACCAAGGTTCTTACGCAGGGAAACAACCAAAGTGTAACAAGTGCAACTACCACCATCATGGGCCGTTCACCCGGATCTGTCACAGGTGCAACAAGGTGGGCCATATGGCTAGAGATTGCAGGGCTTCTTTCCCAAAACAGCAGCAACAACAACCCCCACAGCAGCAGCAGCAACAGGAAAGGCAGCAGCCTCAACCAAACCAGGGGAATCACAAAGGATGTTTCCAGTGTGGGGACGAGGGTCATTTTAGGCGAGATTGCCCTCAACTGAATCAGAATGCTGGTAATAACAACAACAACACTGGGAACAACAACAACGGAAACAATGGTGGGAATGGTGCGCATGGGAGAGTGTTCACCATTGGTGCTGGGGAAGCTAGGAATGATGGCAACGTTGTGACTGGTATGTTTTCCATGAACGATCTTTTTGCTTCTGTTTTATTCGACTTTGGTGCCGATTGGAGTTCTGTGTCTTTGGGGTTCAGTCGTCAGTTAGGGTTGACTCCTACACCTCTTGTAAACAAACATGTGTAGAATTAGCTGATGGCAAATCGATTTAAGAACTTCCTAGTTTACCTCTACACCGTTAGGTGGAGTTTCAAATTGACCTTACACCAGGAGCAGCCCCGATTGCTCGTGCTCCTTGTCGTCTTGCACCAGGAGAGTTGCAAGAACTGTCTAACAAACTCCAAGAACTGTTGGATAGAGGTTTTATCCGACCCAGTTCTTCGCCTTGGGGAGCCCTGGTCGTATTCGTGAAAAAGAAAGATGGATCCTTTCGTATATGTATTGACTATCGGGAACTTAACAAAGTAACAATCAAGAACCGTTATCCTTTACCTCGCATTGATGATCTGTTTGACCAGCTGCAAGGGTCAAGTTTTTACTCGAAAATCGACTTAAGATCGGGCTATCATCAGATGAGAGTCCGAGAGGAGGATGTTCTAAAAACAGCTTTTCGAACGCGGTATGGCCATTATGAGTTTCTGGTTATGCCATTCGGGTTGACAGACGCACCAGCGGTTTTCATGGACCTTATGAATCGTGTGGCAAACCGTATCTTGACGACTTCGTCATTGTGTTTATCGATGACATTTTGATCTATTCTAAGAGCAAGGAGCACCACGAGCGACACTTGCGTCTTATCTTGGAACTCTTGAGAAAAGAGCAGCTCTACGCGAAGTTTTCTATGTGTGACTTCTGGTTACGAGATGTACACTTCCTTGGCCACATTGTTAACGAAATGGGAATACACGTGGATCCTGCTAAGATTGATGGTATTAGAAATTGGGCGGCACCGAAGAACCCTTCGGAGGTGCGACAATTTCTTAGTCTCGCTGGGTACTATCGCAGATTTATTAAAGACTTCTCGAAGGTCGCTCAACCTCTCACCGCATTAACACAGAAAGGCGTTGTATATTCTTGGGGAACGAAGCTGTAACACCTCGAAATTTTGTGTCTAATAATGTGTTAACACGTGTCATGAGTTTACACGTGGCATTAATTTTTAAATAAAGGACTGAAGTTGACAAACCTTGAAAGTATGTAAATTCGAGGGTTATAAATGTCAACGAAGGGTAAATATACTATATAGTAACCCTAATTGATGCTCGTACCTTCAAACGAATAAATCATGGATCGTATGGAGCGAAACGCGGGAGAAAGTGAGAGATTTCAAGCTACAGGGGTTAATTGTGTCAACATGTTTAATTGATACCTCTGAGTGACCCTTTGACGAACCCGAGGCATTGTAACAGTAAAATACGCTCACTAGAATATACTATATAAATTTCGCGAAGTTCCGTTTTAAAACGAGAAAGTTATGATCAAATTCGTAGGAGAAGGGTTAAAAGTGTCAACAATAAAAGTTAAGGCTTTTCGGATAGTAATTAAACTAACCGGGGACTTAACAATGCGGGTAAAAGGCACGAGGCCCTTAACGGTAAATAATCGAGGGCCAAATCGCAAAGTTACCCCTTCGAAACTGAAAGGCCAGGTTAATGATTACAAAAGATTTGAAAATCTTGGAAATCAGGCCTCAGGCGGCCCGCCTGAGTGAAACAAGCAAGTCAATGTGGGCCGCGAGCCACCTGTAGATACGTTTCCTGACATGAAGATCCAGGCGGCCCGCGTGCAAGTAGCCTGAATCTAATGTGGGCCGCGTACGAGTCCCAGATGCAGAAACTTTGGACAGATTCAATGATTTCGCTTGTGAACGAACTTGTGAGCATTAATTGAAGCATGGGCGCCCTCTACTTGCCCCTAGCACCAAGGGCCACCTGCTGATCATCCATGACTCAATGTAGGGTGAGTTGTGATGATCCTAAGCTCAATATCTCACTATAAAAGCCAATGCATTGTGCATAAGTGAAACACACCTCAAAACCTGCCTTCTGGTCATTCCTGGAGCTCTCAAGCTTTCCTCTATCATTCTTAGTCGTGCACCAAGCTTCTGTAAGTTGCCTAACCCTTTGTGGTTTCGTTTTTCCATAGTTTTAGCCTAAAAGTCAATCCGTCGTAACTAACGATTGACTTTGCGATAAATCACGAATGGTCCATTGATTTGTCGAATCAAAGATAGTTATATGTTGGTAATCATGTGGGCTTTAAACCCCTAAAAGGGCACCCTCTGATTCCCACTCTAACTAGTCCGAATGTCGAGTCAAACGTGCTTAGAAAAAGTCAACAGAAATGTCATTTTGCGATTTCTTGCATAATCTGTAATGTAGATGATATGTAACCTATTTGAACACTCATAAAACATGATAATAAGTATATAAACTAGGCTAAGCTTGTTTGATCCGACCATTTATTGTTTTGACCCGGTTCGGAGCCGAAAGTCGCAAAAGTTTGACTTTTGCATTGACTTCAGTTCTGACCCGATAAAGTTTGATTTAGATATACCTTAGGACTCTCTTAGGACCAGGTTACATGATGGTATAACCCTCTGCGACCGGTTCGTTGTTTGTCCGAGTCTTTTACACATTTCCGTTAAATGCTTAAAAGTTGACCGTAACGCCCTTTTTAAATTAAAACAAGAATTTCGGACATGTGAAAGGATCATAACCTTGGTTACTGATTTCTAAACATGTCCCTAAAATTCCATGTCAATCCAAGGTCCAGAATAGGAGTTATGCTAAATAGCGCAAATTGCGAAACTTTAGTAATTAAATAGCGCAATTAGCATAACGCCTATCTAAACCTGGATTTCAACACCAAACCTTTTACTCACTGATGTAAAATAATAATTTGGGATTTTTAAAGATTTTTAATTATTTTTAACCTGCTCATAACCTGCAGTTATGGCAACGGTTTGGTAAATACCGAATATACCCTTTTCGGCCATAACTTGAGTTCTACAAGGTCTTTTGACCCGAATCCAGTTGCTACTAATTTTAATTAATAAATAAAGTATCTTAGACTTTATAAACTGTTTGGGAAACTCAGATTTCCTGTAGAACTCTAAAACCTCTTTTATAATCTTTAAAAAGACCGAAATACCCCTACGGGGCATAATATGAACTTAAACTCGTTACGGGCATTATGGAAGGTATCCTACTGATACCACAACCGCTTTAAAGCATGTTGACTTAGGAAAACAGTGTAGGACTCTTACGGTTACCCGTTGCGCCTTTTGCGCGCACGGTTCGGCTTATGTAACTAGCTTACATAAATTAGCCGAAACGGGTCAAACCATATTGTTTGGACCCCAAAATCCATAGTATGATTATTATACCCATATAAAACAAGTCTTCAAACTTGTTGGGTCAAAATCACACTCCATTCACGGTTTTCGCCTTTCACGCGATTAAACCGTAACTATCCATTGAAACTGACCGGTCTAAGCTACGGCTAAATTAAAGACCCGTTAGGATTCTAATAGGTTAATTTAAACATTCGTTCCAGAATAGGGGACCAGTAAAAGCTATCTGCAATTTATTTCAATTAAGGAATTATACTTGCAAAGGTAAATACTTTTAACTTATTTTCTGTTATACGGGCTTGGGTTACGGTATCTAAAATACCGCTTGGTCGGGCAATTGACCCCAACTCATTAGTAGTTGGGTATTATCAATGTGACCCGTTTAAAAACTTGTTTTGTTGGCTTTACGCCTTTGGGGGCTTAATGACCATGTCCCGGATATCCTTGGCAGCATTTACGAATGGCCACGACCTCAACATCCGGGTGTAGGCGTACACCCGGCATTATGTCCATGATTATAAAAGTGTAGCCGTTGGTTACCTGCCACGGTTTTATACTATGTGGTGTGTCTATTAAACTTTAACCCGACACGAGGCGACCGAACGCATAGTAACATGTAATTCTTTACAAGATTTGATAATAAATTATCCCAAGTTATAAAAGTTTGTGCCTTGAGCATTTAAACTAATTTTATTAAACATTTTACAAAAGTGTCAGTTGAATGTATTTACCAGTGTAAACTGACGTATTTTCCCAAAAAAGACTAAATGCAGGTACTATGCGTAATTGGCTGGGATTTCTCCTTAGCATCACTAGAAGTCTCGCAAGCTTAAGATGCCTGAAGTCTGTTGAACAATACCTGTTATTTTTATTGATCCCCTGTGGATTATTATTTCAACAATGGTGATACATTGATATTACACTTAATGTTGAAATATATTTATCTTTATGCTTCCACTGTGCATTCATATAATTGTGTGGTTTGAGTATATTGTTGCCAATTACGTCACGGTAATCCCCCACCGGGCCCACCGGTGAGACACGTGGAAACCAGGGTGTGACAGGTTGGTATCAGAGCCAACACTGAGTGAATTAAACACTACCCTTTGTGTTTAATCTCAGTTACACAATTGCACATACTTGAGTCTAGACAAGAACATAGGACAAATTCGAATTGTTATTCCAGTTTGTCTTTTTATTGTTTATTGTTATTTAAAGTTTTGAAAGCAGGAATGTGCCACCTGCAATCAGAAGAGGAAGAGGATGAAGAGGCAGAGGAACGGTCATTACTCACAATGATCACGAAGCTGGACCTTCGAACACGTGAGCTCCTTCCAGTACAAGGAGTGAAGAACCACAGAGACGAAGAAGAAACCTTTTTGAACCTGCGAGACATTCTACCTCGCATAGCTCAACACCCTCGTACCGTCATTCGTTTGGACCAGATTCGGAAAATAATCCCAATAACCCTCAACCATCCTTTATACCTCTACAGCGATCTGCTTCGCACCGATCTTATGGTGATCCTTCACCTTTCTTCATAGGACAGTTTAACCCAGCGGATTATGTCCAAGAGCCAATAGGGTATAACCCTCTTGGGCCAGAGGATCACTTTTCTGAAGATAATGCAGTGGATATGGACGAGGATACAGATCCCGTCAAGCCTGCAAGGGGTACTCCCAATCATCCAATCGAGATCTCGGATAGGTCATCCTTCCATGGAACGCCCTATCAAGGTCCCGATAGCTACCAGACGAGGTTTGACCAATATAATTGGTACTTTACACCTTCACATCATTACTCGCCTCATGATCAATAGCAACAACAGGATCCTTCTGAGGATTCGTGGTTTGTGGCAGTTACGCCACCACCACCGCCACCGGTTCAACCAGTAATTCCAGATCCGCCAAGGCGTAGAAGATCAGGCGCACGGATGTCCCCCCGAGGAGGGGAATTTCATTTCAGCACCCCTCGCCACTCGAGTGCTAGTCACTTTCCGTCAGTACCTGAAGAAGAACCACAATTAGGGGAACCTTCTGGTCACCCTGTAGAGGTGAATTCTGCACTAGTTGCACCACCACCGCCACCATTCGGATATGACAATCCGATACCAGCGTACGGCGCTTCCACGGCGTACAATCCGTTTGAGCAGTCGACTCACACGCACTACAACTATAACTATGATGCCGATCCATATGTGGTAGCGGCTAATTATAATGCACTCCATGGAACCTCTTGGAGACCGGATTACTCAGCTCATGGGTATCCAATACCTCCTAGACCTCCAGTTCAGCAACCGTCGCAGCAGCCACGTTTTTCTCCACCGGAGCAAGAAGAAATACTCCACCGTTTAAACCGTGTGGAACGAGACTTCGAACAAGAACAAAAGAGTAATCGTGGATTTCTCAAGGGCCTTGCAAACCTACTGAAAGGAAGGAAGAAACGAGACCATTAGTCTCCTTATGTAATGTTGTATTTGCAATTTAGTCCCTGCGTGGACATTTATCGTATTTCAGTCCTTACATGGACTTATCTTTTAGTCCCTGGGCGGACATCTATCTTGTATTGGTCCCTACGTCGACTTGTCTTTCTATAAACCTCTGCGTAGGTACTTATTTAATTAAAAGTCCAGTTAGGGCAGCGTGTAATCGTATTTGAAGTTTATGGAATGTTATGTTATAAATTTCATTTTTGTTATTACTATATATGAAATAAATCAAAATCATTCCTTTTAAATTTAAATCTGGAGTAAATTACAAAGTTCGTCCTTTATGTATGTCTAATATATCAAAGTATGTCCTTTATCTTTAATAAGCTCAGAAAACATACTTAATGTTTGCAACTCCTTACATGTTACGTCCTTTAGTCCTAATCCAGTTACTTTTCATGGTTAAATTTGACTAAATCAGCCCCACATAAGGGTATTTTGGTCATTTTATCATAAATATTAAAATAAATAATAAAAAAATTATATATATATATATATATATATAAATACAGCTCTCTCTCTCTCTCTCACACATAAACACCTCTCTCTCTCTCTCTCAACACACACCAGCGCTCTCTCTCTCTCTAATCGCCGGACCACCACCACCGGACCGACAACCACCGCCATACACCTCACCAGACCCACCTGCCACCGCCACCGATCTGCCACCATCACCACTTCACTGGCAAACCCACCTGCACGAGCAGGTAACCTCGTTGCCGTACAGACCATTATCACCTCTAATCTGCTGTCTGTTAACTCCAGGGATTAACCCGCCACCACCACCGATCTGCTTCCTGAGATAACACCACATGAATCAGAAAAAACGTATAAATCTTAAACGCATTCCGGTGCGAATTAACTCTATCAAGCACACCACCACCGTCACCACATCCACTCCCACTAGCAGGCGAAGCCGGAGCCCTAAAAAGCGAATCAATATTCGGAAGCAAAACACTAAAGTTCGACCGAAAACTCTCAACAATATTCAGCTTCGAACCAGGAGTTAGGTCACCAAAACACTTCACCAGTGAGTAAATCCTATCAAACACGTCTTGTTCTTCAACGCAAAACAGCTCTTTGTCCGATAAATCGAACGAAATGCCTGTAATTTGAAATAGTTAGGGTTTTATTGTATAGATAATAGAAGAATTGAGATGTGAAGTGCGTGAATTGATGTACCTTTGACGAATTCTTCGAGATCTGAAGGACGGAGAGAGGAGATGCAGGTGGAGTGTTGGACGGAGAGAACAGAAGCATCATCGCCGGAATCTTGTTGTTCTAAAGCGGCGAGATTTGGGGGAAATATGAACTGATGACCGACCTGATAACCGATTGCTTCAATTCTCCGAGCGGCAAGCTCCGGCTTCGTAGGCCGTAGCGTAGAGAACATTGCAGTACGAAGAAACTATTTCAGTGAGTAAACTGTCCATACAGCTCTCTGATACTTCTCCCGCCATTTTTGTACTTGTGATTCTGACGATTTTGTGATGGAGATGATGATGATTGAGGTTGAGTTTTGTTTCTCCGGCGATTTGATGGTTGAGGTGGGAGTGGTGGTGGCAAAGGGTGGCAGTGATTGAGCCATGGAAGTGGTTGCAGATGATGTTTGGTAGAGAGGGATAAAGAGAAGGGTGTATATATGTGTTATATTAATATTTAAGTTTATATTTTGTTTTATTTATTAAAATGTTTAACTAAAAGGGTAAAGACTAAATTACCCTTGTGCTACCAAATTAAACAATGAAAACTAACTAAGTTAGGGGTAAAGGACGTAACATGTAAGGATTTGCAAACATTAAGTATGTTTTCTGAGCTTATTAAAGATAAAGGACATACTTTGATATATAAGACATACATAAAGGACGAACTTTGTAATTTACTCTTAAATCTGCCTACATAAAGAATCTTAAGAGTGAAACCTAGCCAGGTGTCTTTATAAGATCCGGCCAAGATGGTAAGACCTGATTAAAAGATTCAAATTCCGAGTTAACCTCTGTAATCATGTTAACGTTCATGGCAGATGTGATTCGTTAAAATCGCACACGTCATTCTTATATAAGAATCCTTCCAAGGATTCCAAAGCCCAAATTAATGATTTATAAATCATGGGTTAAATCGTCAATGAAGATGGTCAATTATTAAACATCCATTAGTGATGTAGTGCCTACGGGCCAAACTTGTTAAACATCCATTAGTGATGTAGTGCCTACGGGCCAAACTTGTTAAACATCCATTAGCGATGTAGTGCCTACGGGCCAAATTATTAAACATCCATTAGAGATGTAGTGCCTACGGGCCATAATTATTGTCAGATAAGACAAAAGACAATGGTGGTCTATGACTCCCTGTCAGAAAGGGTAAAAGGACTACGGTTCAAACCTTCATACCTTGATTCTCTGTAATCTCGGCTAATATTATAAAAACGTCCTCGTGACTAGGCTTTTATGCCACTAGCAATATTGTTTGTAATTAGGATAAGTATGTTCAAATCCTAAATAAAAGTGAGTAACAAATTAGCCAGATATGGTCTCTGTTACCATGGTTAATGAATTGCCATAAAAGACAATTCCATAATAAACTCCTAAATAAAAATTTTTCGTTATCTTCTGTAACAGATTCAAGTTACCATGGCTGATCAGAGTGGGGAAAATAGCCACTCGAAAGAAGACGAATATGATAACGCCCAGGTTCATTTGACGGGTGCAAAACTGAAAGCTCTTGTCGACAATGCTGTTAAGGCAGCTCTGGATCGACAATATGAGGAATATACTGAATCTCGGAGCAGAGCCATATCCAAACCACACTCAAAGCCGAAAACCCACACAAAATCTCACAGCAAACCGCTGTCCAAGCCTAAAAAGGACGATGATAATCACTCGTCCAATGAAAATAGTGTCCGTCAAGAGAGAGTGTATACTGATGCGTCTCGCGCCAGGGGCTGTACCTACAAGTACTTTGTATCATGCAAACCCCGAGACTTCACCGGGGAGAAAGGAGCGGTCGATTGTATGACGTGGCTTGACGAGATGGACACCGTGGTGGACATCAGCGGCTGTGCAGAAAGAGATGTGGTAAAGTATGTGTCACAATCATTCAAGGGCGAGGCCCTGGCTTGGTAGAGGGCGTTGGTTCAGGCCTCGGGAAAGGCTGTTCTATACAGCATGACATGGGAGGAATTTATTTCTCTCATCAAGGAGAATTACTGCCCTCAACATGAGGTTGAAAAGATAGAGACTGACTTCCTGTCCTTGGTGATGACAAACCTTGACTGTTAAGCTTACCTAACGAGCTTCAACACGATGTCCCGGTTGGTTCTATATCTGGTAACCCTGGAGCCAAAGAGAATCGCTCGTTTCATCGGTGGGTTAGCCCCCGAAATAAAGGCAAGCGTGAAGGCCTCTAGGCCAGCGACCTTTCGATCTGTAGCCGATATATCTTTGTCCCTTATTTTGGATGCGGTCCGAGAAAGATCGCTAAGGAACAAAGAAGCTGAAAAGAGAAAGCGTGAAGATGATACTTCACGGAGGTCGGGCAAGATGCACCGTGGAAACGGTGATAACAAGAGAGGGTCGGAGTCAAGGAAGGATGGGCAACAGTCTGGTGAGAAGCCCAAGTGCAAGACTTGCAAGAGACATCACTTTAGAAAGTGTAGGCTCGGATCGAACTCGCAGACTCAGTCGAAGTCGTATGCTTGCGGGTTGTGCAAATCCAAGGACCACAAGACCGTGGACTGCAAGAAGATAAAAGATGCAACTTGCTATAACTGCAGCGAGAAGGGGTACATTAAAAGCAACTGCCCTAAATATGCCAAGAAGCCTGAAGAGGCCAAGAAGAACAATGCTAGAGTCTTCAGGATGGAAGCGAAAGAAGCAGTGCTGGATGATAACGTGATCACAGGTACTTTTCTCGTAAATGATATCTTTGCAAGAGTACTTTTTGATTCGGGCGCTGATAAGTCTTTCGTAGATCATAAATTTTCAAATTGCTGAATATACTTGTCAAAACCTTAAATGTGAATTACGAGGTAGAGCTAGCAGATGGGACCATAGAAACCGTCTCCACTGTGTTAGATGGATGTGTGATATCCATTAAGAACCACTCTTTTCCTCTATCTCTACTTCCCTTTAAATTGGCCGGTTTTGACCTAGTATTGGGTATGGACTGGTTATCTCACAACCAGGCCCAAATCGTCTGCAACAGAAAGCAAGTGGTGATAAAGACTCCGTCTGGTGAATCGCTTACCATTCGGGGAGATACCCAGTACGGATTGCCTGAGCAAGTGACTATGCTCAAGGCTTCAAAATGTCTAAAGAAGGGTTGTGTCATCTACATGGCACAGGTGATTATTGAAGAGCCTAAACCGAAGATAGAAGACATTCCCATCATTTCGAAATATCCAGAAGTTTTCCTTGAAGATCTACCTGGTTTGCCACCAGATAGGCAAGTGGAATTCAGGATTGATATCATCCCTGGAGCAGCACCTATTGCTAGAGCACCTTACAGGCTAGCACCAACCAAAATGAAGGAGTTGAGGACCCAGCTGGATGAACTACTAGCTAAAGGTTTCATCAAACCTAGTTCGTCTCCCTGGGGAGCACCTGTCCTGTTTGTTAAGAAGAAGGACGGATCGATGCGTCTGTGCATCGATTATCGCGAACTTAATAAGGTCACGATAAAGAATAGATATCCCTTGCGAGGATCGATGATTTGTTCGATCAGTTACAAGGGGCAAGTTATTTCTCGAAGATTGACTTAAGGTCAGGCTACCATCAAATGAGAGTCAGAGATGAAGACGTACATAAAACCGCATTTAGGACTCGTTACGGTCACTACGAGTTCCTAGTGATGCCTTTTGGGCTCACAAATGCACCGGCTGCGTTCATGGATCTCATGAATCGCGTCTGCAAGCCGTACTTAGATAAATTCGTCATCGTTTTCATCGACGATATTCTTATCTACTCGAAGAACCGAGCTCACCATGAGAAACACCTTCGCTGTATTCTCAAACTTCTACATCATGAGAAACACTATGCCAAATTCTCTAAGTGCGAATTTTGGCTTCGAGAGGTCCAATTCTTAGGACACGTTGTCAGCGAGCGTGGTATCCAGGTGGATCCCGCTAAAGTAGAAGCCGTAATGAATTGGCAAGAGCCTAAGATGCCTACGGAGATTCGTAGTTTCCTGGGGTTAGCAGGATACTACAGGCGTTTCATTGAAAATTTTTCAAGGATTGCTGCGCCCTTAACTTCCCTAACCAAGAAGAAGATAAAGTTTGTGTGGGGCCCTAAGCAGCAACAATCCTTTGATATTCTGAAGCAAAAGCTGAGCAACGCTCCAGTGCTGACATTACCTGAAGGTACCGAAGAGTTCGTAGTTTACTGCGACGCGTCACACACTGGCATGGGGTGTGTGCTCAAGCAAAAAGGCAAGGTTATTGCCTATGCTTCGAGACAGTTAAAGGTGCACGAGAAGAATTACACCACCCATGACTTGGAGCTGGGTGCCGTTGTGTTCGCACTAAAACTGTGGAGGCATTATCTGTATGGTATCAAGTTTGTGATCTATTCTGATCATAAGAGCCTTCAACATCTGTTCAATCAGAAGGAATTAAACATGAGGCAACGCCGTTGGATGGAGACTTTAAATGATCATGATTGTGAAATCAGATATCATCCCGGCAAGTCGCTGATGCCTTAAGTAGAAAGGAAAGGGTGAAACCCATCCGAATCAATGCCAAGAGCATTGAAGTCAAGAATAATTTGATTGAAAGGTTGTTAGCTGCACAGCGAGAAGCTGTGTTGGAAGCTAACTATCCTCAAGAGAAGCTGGGAGTAACTGAGGAGCAGTTAACTCTTAGCAAGGACGGAATTTTACGATTGAATGGACGAATATGGGTTCCGATTTATGGAGGACTACGAGATGTTATCCTCCAGGAAGCCCATAGTTCCAAATATTCTGTTCACTTGGGAGCTGATAAGATGTATCAGGATCTAAAGGCAATTGGTGGATAGGCTTGAAAAAGTCTGTAGCCGCTTATGTAGCAAAATGCTTAACTTGTGCGCAAGTCAAGGCTGAGCATCAAAAGCCATCTGGCTTGCTACAACAGCCTGAACTTCCCGAATGGAAGTGGGAATGTGTAACTATGGATTTTATTACCAAGTTACCCAAGACGAGGAAAGGAAATGACACAATATGGGTTATCGTGTTAGCCCAGTTATACGTTGATAAGATTGTAGCCTTGCATGGCATACCTGTGTCTATTATCTCTAACCGGGATACTAGATACACGTCGCATTTCTGGAAGAGTTTCCAGCAATCTTTGGGCACACGTTTGAATTTTAGTACGGCTTACCATCCTCAGACAGACGGTCAGAGTGAGCTTACTATTCAGACGTTGGAAGACATGCTACGTGCATGTGCTATCGATTTGGGTGGTAGTTGGGATAAGAACCTACCATTAATCGAATTCTCCTACAACAATAGCTACCATACCAGCATTAAGGTTACGCCTTTCGAGGCATTATACGGTAGAAAGTGTAGATCGCCTGTTTGTTGGGCGGAAGTTGGAGATGTCCAATTATCAGGACTGGAGATAGTCTTCGAGAAAATGGACAAGATTGTCCAGATTCGAGACCGTCTCAAAGCTGCCCGAGATACGCAGAAGAGTTACGGGGATCCAAAGCGTAAAGATTTTCACTTCGAAGTAGGTGAAAAAGTGTTACTTAAAGTATCACCCTGGAAGGGGGTGATGCGTTTCGGTAAGAAAGGCAAACTAAGCCCGAGATACATAGGACCTTTCGAGGTTATCGAACGTGTCGGGTCCGTTGCCTATAAGCTAAACTTACCGGAGGAGCTCAATGGAATTCACAATGTGTTCCACATCTGCAATCTAAAGAAGTGCTTCGCTGATGAATCATTGGTGATCCCACACACAGATGTGCATATAGATGAGAGCTTGAAATTTGTGGAGAAGCCTTTGTCGATTGAAGATCGACAGGTAAAGAAGCTGCGAAGGAAGCATGTACCTATAGTAAAGGTCAAGTGGGATGCCTGTAGAGGTCCCGAATTCACGTGGGAGGTTGAAGCCACGATGAAAGAAAAATACCCTTATTTGTTTGAGTAAATCTCAGGTCGAGATTTATTTTAAGGGGGTGAGGATGTAACACCTCGAAATTTTGTGTCCAATAATGTGTTAACAGGTGTCATGAGTTTACACGTGGCATTAATTTTTAAATAAAGGACTAAAGTTGACAAACCTTGAAAGTATGTAAATTCGAGGGTTATAAATGTCAACGAAGGGTAAATATACTGTATAGTAACCTTAATTGATGCTCGTACCTTCAAACGAATAAATCATGGATCGTACGGAGCGAAACGCGGGAGAAAGTGAGAGATTTCAAGCTACAGGGGTTAATTGTGTCAACATGTTTAATTGATACCTCTGAGTGACCCTTTGACGAACCCGAGGCTTTGTAACAGTAAAATACGCTCATTAGAATATACTATATAAATTTCACGAAGTTCCGTTTTAAAACGAGAAAGTTATGATCAAATTCATAGGAGAAGGGTTAAAAGCGTCAACAATAAAAGTTAAGGCTTTTCGGATAGTAATTAAACTAACCGGGGACTTAACAGTTCGGGTAAAAGGCACGAGGCCCTTAACGGTAAATAATCGAGGGCCAAATCGCAAAGTTACCCCTTCGAAACCGGAAGGCCAGGTTAATGATTACAAAAGATTTGAAAATCTTGGAAATCAGGCCTCAGGCGGCCCGCCTGAGTGAAACAAGCAAGTCAATGCGGGCCGTGAGCCACCTGTAGATACGTTTCCTGACATGAAGATCCAGGCAGCCCGCGTGCAAGTAGCCTGAATCTAATGCGGGCCGCGTACGAGTCCCAGATGCAGAAACTTTGGACAGATTCAATGATTTAGCTTGTGAACGAACTTGTGAGCATTAATTGAAGCATGGGCGCCCTCTACTTGCCCCCTAGCACCAAGGGCCACCTGTTGATCATCCATGACTTAATGTAGGGTGAGTTGTGATGATCCTAAGCTCAATATCTCACTATAAAAGCCAATGCATTGTGCATAAGTGAAACACACCTCAAAACCTGCCTTCTGGTCATTCCTGGAGCTCTCAAGCTTTCCTCTATCATTCTTAGTCGTGCACCAAGCTTCTGTAAGTTGCCTAACCCTTTGTGGTTTCGTTTTTCCATAGTTTTAGCCTAAAAGTCAATCTGTCGTAACTAACGATTGACTTTGCGATAAATCACGAATGGTCCAGTGATTTGTCGAATCAAAGATAGTTATATGTTTCTAATCATGTGGGCTTTAAACCCCTAAAAGGGCACCCTCTGATTCCCACTCTAACTAGTCCGAATGTCGAGTCAAACGTGCTTAGAAAAAGTCAACAGAAATGTCATTTTGCGATTTCTTGCATAATCTGTAATGTAGATGATATGTAACCTATTTGAACACTCATAAAACATGATAATAAGTATATAAACTAGTCTAAGCTTGTTTGATCCGACCATTTATTGTTTTGACCCGGTTCGGAGCCGAAAGTCGCAAAAGTTTGACTTTTGCATTGACTTCAGTTCTGACCCGATAAAGTTTGATTTAGATATACCTTAGGACTCTCTTAGGACCAGGTTACATGACGGTATAACCCTCTGTGACCGGTTCGTTGTTTGTCCGAGTCTTTTACACATTTCCGTTAAATGCTTAAAAGTTGACCGTAACGCCCTTTTTAAATTAAAACGAGAATTTCGGACATGTGAAAGGATCATAACCTTGGTTACTGATTTCTAAGCATGTCCCTAAAATTCCATGTCAATCCAAGGTCCAGAATAGGAGTTATGCTAAATAGCGCAAATTGCGAAACTTTAGTAATTAAATAGCGTAATTAGCATAACGCCTATCTAAACCCGGATTTCGACACCAAACCTTTTACTCACTGATGTAAAATAATAATTTGGGATTTTTAAAGATTTTTAATTATTTTTAACCTGCTTATAACCTGCGGTTATGGCAACGGTTCGGTAAATACCGAATATACCCTTTTCGGCTATAACTTGAGTTCTACAAGGTCTTTTGACCCGAATCCAGTTGCTACTGATTTTAATTAATAAATAAAGTATTTTAGACTTTATAAACTATTCGGGAAACTCAGATTTCCTGTAGAACTCTAAAACCTCTTTTATAATCATTAAAAAGACCGAAATACCCCTACGGGGCATAATATGAACTTAAACTCGTTACGGGCATTATGGAAGGTATCCTATTGATACCACAACCTCTTTAAAGCATGTTAACTTAGGAAAACAGTGTAGGACTCTTACGGTTACCCGTTGCGCCTTTTGCGCGCACGGTTCGGCTTATGTAACTAGCTTACATAAATTAGCCGAAACGGGACAAACCATATTGTTTGGACCCCAAAATCCAGAGTATGATTATTATACCCATATAAAAAAAGTCTTCAAACTTGTTGGGTCAAAATCACACTCCATTCACGGTTTTGTCCTTTCACGCGATTAAACCGTAACTATCCATTGAAACTGATCGGTCTAAGCTACGGCTAAATTAAAGACCCGTTAGGATTCTAATAAGTTAATTTAAACCTTTGTTCCAGAATAGGGGACCAGTAAAAGCTATCTGCAATTTATTTCAATTAAGGAATTATACTTGCAAAGGTAAATACTTTTAACTTATTTTCCGTTATACGGGCTTGGGTTACGGTATCTAAAATACCGCTTGGTCGGGCAATTGACCCCAACTCATTAGTAGTTGGGTATTATCAATGTGACCCGTTTAAAAACTTGTTTTGTTGGCTTTACGCCTTTGGGGGCTTAATGACCATGTCCTGGATATCCTTGGCAGCATTTACGAATGGCCACGACCTCGACATCCGGGTGTAGGCGTACACCCGACATTATGTCCATGATTATAAAAGTGTAGCCGTTGGTTACCCGCCACGGTTTTATACTATGTGGTGTGTCTATTAAACTTTAACCCGACACGACTCGGGCGACCGAACGCATAGTAACATGTAATTCTTTACAAGATTTGATTATAAATTATCCCAAGTTATAAAGAGTTTGTGCCTTGAGCATTTAAACCAATTTTATTAAACATTTTACAAAAGTGTCAGTTGAATGTATTTACCAGTGTAAACTGACGTATTTTCCCAAAAAAAGACTAAATGCAGGTACTATGCGTAATTGGCTGGGATTTCTCCTTAGCATCACTAGAAGTCTCGCAAGCTTAAGATGCCTGAAGTCTGTTGAACAATACTTTTGTTATTTTTATTGATCCCCTGTAGATTATTATTTCAACAATGGTGATACATTGATATTACACTTAATGTTGAAATATATTTATCTTTATGCTTCCGCTGTGCATTCATATAATTGTGTGGTTTGACTATATTGTTGCCAACTACGTCACGGTAATCCCCCACCGGGCCCACCGGTAAGACACGTGGAAATCGGGGTGTGACAGAAGCAGGAGGATGTTTTCCAACTCTTGAAACAAAAACTCTGCAGTGTACCAATCTTGTCATTACCTGAAGGTACCGAGGATTTTGTGGTGTACTGTGATGCTTCTATTCTGGGTCTCGGTTGTGTGCTAATGCAACGTGAGAAGGTGATAGCGTACGCTTCTTGACAGTTGAAGGTTCATGAGCAGAACTACACGAGTCATGACTTAGAGTTGGGGGCCGTGGTTTTCGCGTTAAAAATCTGGAGGCATTACTTGTACGGTACTAAATGCGCTATTTATACCGACCACAAGAGCCTTCAGCATATCTTTGATTAGAAGGAATTGAATATGCGACAGCGTCGCTGGGTAGAACTCTTAAACGACTACGATCGTGCAATCAAGTACCATCCAGGTAAAGCTAACGTTGTAGCTGATGCTCTTAGTCGAAAGGAGACGAAACCCAAGCGTGTCCGCGCTCTACAGCTCACTATCCATCCTAATTTACCTGATCAGATCCGTTCTGCTCAAACTGAAGCGTTGAAGGAAGAAAACCTTGAAGCTGAATATTTGCGGGGCATGGAGAAACGACTCGTAGAGAGATCTAATGGCATTTATTATTTTATGGAACGGATATGAGTTCCTTTGTATGGTAATCTTAGATAGCTTGTGATGGACGAAGCGCACAAGTCTCGATACTGTTCCCCCGGGTTCGGATAAGATGTATCAGGACCTCAAAGTCTTATATTGGTGGCCGAAAATGAAAGCCCACATCGCGACGTATGTGAGTAAATGTTTGTCTTATGTGAAAGTTAAGGTGGAATACCAGAAACCCTCTGGCCTGCTTCAGCAACCAAAAATACCCATGTGGAAATGGGAGCAAATTGCTATGGATTTCATCACTGGTTTGCCAAGAACTCAAAAGGGAAATAATACCATCTGGGTGATCGTTGACCGTCTCACAAAGTCAACGCACTTCCTAGCAATCAAGGAGACTAATAAGTTCTCACAACTTGCTGCTGTTTATTTAAAGGAGGTGGTTTCTAGGCACGGGATGCCAACCTCTATTATCTCTGATCGTGACCCACGTTTCATATCCGATTTGTGGCAATCGATGCATAAATCATTCGGCTCACGTCTCGACATGAGTACTGCTTATCAACCACAGACGGATGGTCAAAGTGAACGAACCATCCAGACACTTGAAGACATGTTGCGAGCCTGTGCGATCGATTTTGGTAAGGGTTGGGAGAAACACTTACCTTTGATAGAGTTCTCTTACAACAACAGTTATCATTCCAGCATCCAGGCAGCCCCGTTTGAAGCATTGTACGGACGGAAATTCCGTTCTCCTCTCTGTTGGGCTGAGGTGGGTGACAACCAAATCACAGGTCTGGAACTTGCACTTGAAACTTCAGAGAAGATTGTCCAGATCAGAAATCGTATGGCGGTAGCGCGCGACTGCCAGAAAAGCTACGCTGACAAGCGTAGGAAACCTTTAGAGTTCGCTGTAGGCGATCGTGTTATGTTGAAAGTCTCACCCTGGAAGGGTGTGGTACGCTTTGGGAAACGCGGCAAGCTTAATCCGTGTTATGTGGGGCCATTCAAAACTTTGGAACGAATTGGCAATGTGGCCTACAAGCTCGAATTACCTGCTGAGTTGGGCAACGTTCATGATGTCTTCCATGTTTCGCAACTAAAGAAGTGTTTGTCTGATGAAACACTTGCGGTGCCATTCCAAGAATTGAAAATCAATGACAAATTGCAGTTTGTCGAAGAGCCCATCGAAATTATGGACCGGGAAGTCAAGGTCCATAAGCATAGTCGAATCCCGATTGTTAGAGTCTGTTGGAACTCAAGACGTGGACCGGAGTTCACATGGGAACGCGAGGATCAGATGAAGCTCAAGTATCCTCAACTATTCCCAGCTGCCCAATCTAATTCTGACGTAACTGGTGAATTTCGGGACGAAATTCCCTTTCAAGTTGGGGATGATGTGGCACCCAAGGAAAATCCACAGTCATCCTGATCTAACACCTTGCTGCTTTGGGTTACTTATCAAATTTCGGGATGAAATTTCTTTCAAGTTGGGGATGATATGACAACCCGAGATCTTAAGGTTCTTCCTCTACGCATCACTTGTTTCACAACCATGTTTTCACAATTCGTTTTACGTTGAAACATTGTGCACGATATATGAATGATTAAAGTATTGTTATGTTTGGTTCTAAATGAAAACCTAGGAGTTGTTTAATGTTTAGACTTAACGTGTTCATGCTTCTTAACTTTGGGCCGCACACCATACTCAAGTCGACGAAGAACCTATTCTTCATTGACTGTCTTTTGACGAAGAACTAAGGTTCTTCGTCACAATCACATCGTGGTGAAGAAGGTTCTTCGCCAAGAGAGTATTTCGCTGAGAGGGCTCTCAGCCCAAATCATTTCGTAGCCCAAAATGGGCCCTTGTTCACATAACCTCAAGGGTTGGGGTGCAACTTATCATAACTTGCAAAACTTAAAACAAGCATCAAACCCTAAAACTCTCTTTCTCTTCCTCTCTTTCTTGTGCGACGGCAATTATGGGTCTCGAAGCCCTTCATCTCAAACAAACTAATCACATCGGTATCACGGTTAGTGTTTATCATCGTTAGTTGCTAAAATCTTGATGTCGTGACTTTATGTAAAACTAGGGTTTCATTTATAAGATCGTAAATCTAGAACATGTGATTGAATATGGTATTAAACTATGTTGGACTTGAACTGATGATTTGTTCGATTAGCATAATGATTCACATGATAAGTTGTTAGTTATGATTTGTATGATAACGGGTGGGAACTGTTATGTTTTGAATGGATTTGAATGGTTGATGATTGTTAATAATTAGGGTGCATGATCATGGTTAAAAAGTGTTGTTTGATCTGACTGGAAAACTGCCAAACTTGTTAGCAACTAATACGGCTGAAATTAAGGGAATCATAACCATCTGTTGAGGGCAGCAACAAAAGACTCCCCACGAAGAACATAACTCGACGAAGAACTTGGTTCTTCGTTGACTAGATTTTGACGAACCACTAGGGTTCTTCGTCACACTCATTCTCGAAGAAGAATAGTTCTTCGCCATTAGGGTTCTTCACCATTAGGGTTCTTCACCATTAGGGTTCTTCACCATGAAGGCATCCCATGAAGAACTGGTTCTTCTTGAAGATGCTACAAAAGAGCAAATAGACAGAACAGTTTAAACAGTAAACGTGTCCACATAACATGCATTAACATAAGGTTTCAAATAGTTATGATGTGTATGATGATGAATGTTCATGTTTATAGGGTTCTATTTGAAGCATGTTAATAATATTAATTTAGAATAAGAAACCTGATTTGGCTCGTGTGAGTAGCAAACTCACCTGTTAAGTGTTGTTAGGTGACATGCACATGGGATGTGGACTTGTATGAGAATTGAGTACTTGCTATGTGTTATAAAGTGATCTTTGCGGTGAATGCAATCTGTGAAAATATGTGATTTAATTGATTATGAAACTAATTTTATTGGTAACCACGGTAGGGTTTGGTTGACCAACTTGGAACGGGTAACTTAACATACCGAGTAAAACTAAGGTGAGTTCATTTCTCTCGAGCATGCGTCCCGGTGGGTGGGACAAACAAACGGGTATTCCTGAGAGGAATAAGTCTTTTCTGGGTAAAAACTGGGATGTTAGATAAGACACTCATTTCCTATCACCTTAAGTCCCATCTTCTACCGAATAGTTACCTGAGAGGTAACGGGGTATTAGTCGATAGCGCTATTAGGCTTGGCAACCTCACACCGTACCTGAGAGGACAGGTGTGAACTAATCACCTTAATCACCACCAATGCTTAGATAGGGGGCATTGGGGACGGGCAAACAAACTGGCGCCATCTTGTACGGTACTCGAGTTATTATCAACATTGTTATTAAACTAAACTAAACACTTGGCAATTAACGTTTTCATGAAACTATGAACTCACCAGCGTTGTCTGATACATTTGTTGAATGATCGCAGGTCGTTAGATTCTATGGACAAGGAACTTGCTGTCTGGGATTGCTAGAGTAGTCATGGGTCGAGCCTTTTTAGAACACATGACAATACATTTGGTTTTCATATATTTGGTTTTGAAACACTGAATGATGACATATCTTATGCTTCCACAGAATATGTTAAACTTGGGTTATGTTTATGTATGTTTTATCTTAATAAATGGAAACTACATTTAATATCTTGATATTAGTTCAATGTGATTGGTGGCTCGATCATGGTTTGTCACACGCCTAGCGGGGTTTCCGCATGTGGTGTTTTGGGGGGTGTGACATAAACTTTGAATAATAGATCTCAGAGATATCTCTTAAGTGATAGATTTCATAACATACCGAGATAGACCCAATGGGACATTAGTTCCGTTCCATAAGTTTAACCTTAAATGGGTCCTTACATATGTAACAAACAATATTGCTCTCCTTTAGAGGATATAGGATAAATGAGATTATTTCCTTAGGCTTCATTAATTGGAAGCTTTATGTAAGTTTATGTCTATACTCGTTTAGATATTACTCACATTGCAACAATCTAGATATGTCTACATTAATGTGAAGCATCTAATAGAGTATTACAATATCTTTAAAAGAAATGAGAGGCTATGATTTAAAGAAGAAGTGAGAACTCAAACCGTTTGATTACTCTAATTTTGTGATATTCAAAGATGACAGGATGTAATTTTGGGTATATCCTTATGTCAGCAGACAAGACCTGTCTCATGGAGGAGTCATGATAAATTGATAACAACAACCTAAGTTATAACGACATAATATAATCACTAAATGTTGTTGGAAATTTTAAGTGGACTCATAAGTTTATTAACTCCATATAATTAATGTATTGAAGACTTATTGTGATAAAGTCAACTACCATGTCTTCTTGAACAGTAACAGTTCGAGAGGTGCTGCATTAGATTTCGATACGTAATTAATTATTCGTTTGTGAACGAATTGAGGAAACTAAATCTTTGTATCGAATACATTCATGATATGCTTAAGGATCCTATAACTAAAGGGCTATTACCCATAAGTCTTATTAAGAGAGTTCACAGACGGGTTTTAATTGAAGGTCGTACGCAACTGCATATCATACTATGGATGACTAACTATTAGTTAATTTTCCTCATCAGTTTGATTTTGTATGTCTCTAAGAATATGTTAAATCGGTATAATGGTATATAGACAAATAAAATTACAAATCAAACAAAGGGCTTATGCGTATTTTGACCATAACGATTAGGTTTTAAATTGAGGCTATAGTATGACTAATGGGGGTCCTGAGTCACATAATGATTCAATGGTTGTATTTCTCTGCTACAGTTCTTGGTTTAAGGCTAAAATTAGTGTTAACTCCTGATCAGGCTAATCTAATACTCATAGTAAATGATTACTCAACTAAGTGGGAGAATGTAAGATTAAATATATATTATGTTGTATTTAATCTAGTAGCCATTATAATCATTTACATTATATAGATCAAAATATATAACAACCTATTAAATAGTTAGTTGGTAATTGTTGATGGGACATATTACCATTATTAACTAATTAGGGTTTCCTCCTGTGTGCATATATAAAGAGATAATTAGAGGGTTAAAGGGTTAGACACTAATCACAATAACATCACACATGAAATCGCCCCCTTCTCTCCATAACCGATTACCCTTTTCGGTTCTCTCATCACCATCATTAGATTACACCCTAAGGAGGAACCAGATCAAGCTGACAATCATGTCAAACCTTATTGCTACGTCTCCATCTGGATTCTCCGCTGGCTTGTCCCCTGCAATCAAAGGTATGTTTTCATGTCTTCTATTATGCCTAAAACAGAACTGATCAACACATATATCAACAAATAAGGAGCCAATGAAAACGTACCACCTTTAAAAACCAAATTATGGCCACTTTTTGTGAGGATGAAAAGTTTCTTTCTGGTTAATCCCAGATACACAACCTTTCACTTGCATCCCATTCTGTTTTAAATATGTTAATTCAAGCAACTGTTCAAATACACATTAACTATTTATAAAATAAATAAATACAAAAAAAATACCAATTTTGCATGTTATGGGTTATGAATAAACTAAAAGTTACCAATTTTGCCATCATATACCTTTCTTTTGAGCTTCAATATCTAATTTGATTATCTTTTCTTGATTCATCTTTGAGATTACTGAAAGAAGCTCTCAGATCATGTGAACTTGTTGAATTTACTCAAAGTCAAACATCTTTTCATGAATGGGAACAGACATATCTGTTTCAGGATCATAGATAATAACATCCTCATCAACATCACAAACAACTGCAGCGCACGATGGTGCACTCCGGTGGCCCACCATTCTTCTTTCCCTTTCGTCCATCCAACTCAGCAACGATTAGTGGAGGCTCAAGGTGGCATCGGGTGGTTGTCATGACAATAAAAGGCAGCGGTGCATCAAGGGTTCCGCCTGAACCCATGGTGGCGCGCGATGGTTTGGTCGTCTGCTGACGGATGGTGTAGGTGATGGCTGTGGTGGATGTTCCCCGGGGGTAGCAGGTAAAAGGGACTACAGTGTTGATGGTTCTATGAGGCGGCGAAGGTAATCTATGGCGGCTCTACAATGACATCACGACAACGGTCGAGTTCGGGCTCCGGTAAGTGACTCGCGGACTGAGTGTTTTGTTTTGAGTTTAAACTCTGTTAATGTAAATCTTAACCTGATCATTAAGGCGGGACTGGCTCCATAGGCTTGCCAATCTAGGCACGGGCCTAGGGTCACCATAAAATAAGAACCTCCAAGTTTTTAGAAAGTTTTATATATAGTATATGTATTAGGCCCAAATAAATACGTTTATTTCAAAACTAAACTATTTTTTCATTGAGGAAACCTAAACTAAATATTGTTTAGCAAAAAAAGGCCCAGTTTCAAAGCCAGTTTCACATTAATTTTCAGCTATTACAACATAGCAACAACCGTCGACCTAATCATCATTATTCAGCGGCCTAAAGCCCCTAAAATACAGCCACAATTATCGTTCCCACTTCCCATCACAACCTGTTTTCAATTTCTAGGCTATAGGCTATCACTAGATGAAAAATGTAACAGTAATCATCCATGGCGACGAGTCCATCAGGATTGGAGGATAGTTTATGGGCGAAGTTAGGGTCTTCATTTTGTAGTTCGTTTAGGGTCTCTAAAAAGGTTGGAACGGCCCTGCATTAGGGCGTGTTCGGTGGTCGTTTCGACGAGTACCAATGCTGAAGATAATGGCTATGGTGGTGATCTAATGGTGTTCGGGAATTATATTAGTGATTCCACATGTTTGCGTCGGTCAAACACGAGTCAACTATGGTTAACAACGGTCAACGGGTCTGACATGGTCAGCGTGTAATTCGAGGCGTTTGCGTGTCAGTTTTGTATGTATCTCGGTTGCTAACTGGGTGTTGAAAGGTACATTCACGTGTTTGATTTTTCTAAATTTGTGTACATGTAATTAATTTGTAATAATAGAATGTGAATCGAACTTTAGAATCCGACCCAGCATACAAATAAGACTTGTAAAAAAAAGGTGTGAAGGTTTTAAGTGTGATATTCAGATATTTAGACATAAATATGTATATAATATAGATATTTATATGCATAAAAACTTTGATACTTAATACCGGTAATATGTATTTTTTTCTACTTTTCTCGCCAAACACGAAATAATGTTATCAAACTAATGTTCCAAACATATTAAGCATATTGGAACAATTTGACTTAAAAGGTTTACCGGATAATCACCAACGCTCATAAATTAGACCTTTATCAATACGAGATAAGACGATATCACAATTATCAAATGCAAACCAATGAAATTAGCAGGACATTGCTAGACTTTATGGACTTAACTAACAAATAATTAAGTCTATATGCATGTAATTAAATAATTAAATAGTGATTAGGTCATACCAAACTGTAATTTGTTCGGTTGTGAAAGTATCACCACCTAGACTGTAACAACCCGACTTTTAAAGTCAAAGTACAAGTCAAAGTCAAAGTCAAAAGAAGAAAAGATTGCTATTCAGATCTGTTAGTTCTGACTTAATTATTGCTTGAACTCTCGAACCCGATAATCGATACATTGGTTAACGCTATATTAATTTATGATTTGTAATATGTGAAGTAACAATGCGATAAACGCAATTAAACGCTAATCTACTTAACGCAACTACAACGCTATCGCATCACAACTCGAATCGCAGTTATCTGATTGTTCTATATGTGTGTGTGTTATTATGTGATTTACTTGTGCATGTTTATAATTATTTGTGGTGTTATCTCGCAAACGCAATCGCAACTCTATCGCATCGCAATCTAATCGTAGGCGCTAAACGCAAATTTACATACTTCTATGTTGTTATTTGTTAGTTATGTTATTTGTGTAACTAATGTTTAAAACTATCGCATCGCTTATGTGACAACCCTCATAAATCCAGGTATCCGTACAATTAATTAATATTGATTTATGCATAATGACTGTGCTTAATTACAACTGATGATATAAACTGCTTTCTGATATCTGTATCATACATACATGTGCATCACATGTTATACTGTCACAACCATTTATCACATACAAACTTTAGTGACATAAACGATGCACAAAGTACGGTTAGCACAGTGAGCGGATAACTCAGAGACATGCTGACAATGTCAGTACATAGACAGACAATGTTTTGAGACCCTGTAAGGGCCAGAGACAAGGTACTACACTAGTATGGAGTGTAGGGAAGTAAGGACCATGAAACTGCGTCACTAGGTGATAGTTTAAGTGCCGGAAAGTGCCTAAAACCCACTAAAAGTGCAGAATTCTGCATTAATCAGCAAAAATCAACATTTTAACATGCTAGCAAAATGCAAAAATATGGCAAAATGGTCTTGTATGCTTTCCTAGGTGTCGGGAATTAAAAGTGTCACAAAAGGGTACTTAAAAATCAATAAACGGAATCACTTGACACTTTAACGGACCGGTATCTAACTGAACAACCGGACATCACCCGGAACACCAAAATATTGCTAGAAGCATTGTTTTATTATTTTTGAACTAGTTATGGTTCCCTAACACCCTAACACACTATATAACATACCTTATGTATAAACACTAGACTTTTACACTTAACCTCCACTAATTACTCAAGTTACCATCAAAAACTTACATTTACCCCCCCCCCCCTCTCATTTACGGCTCAAGGTGGTCCCCACCACCTTGATCCCCTCAAATCTTTTAAGATCCCATGAGATCTCTAGTAATCTAATTGAAAGATCATGTTTGTACTAGGAGGAACATAAGAACCATTGTGTAAAACTTAAACCTTGATTATAAGTAACCTTCACCTTCATCTTCATCATCACACTCTCACTCTCTCCCTTTTAAAGCTCTCGACCGACCCCTCTCACCCACACCACCATTGTTTTCATTCCAAGTTCATCCATTCCAAGGTTATATTGAGGTGTAAGAAGGTAACTAACGAAGCTTGGAGCTTGTGGATCATCAAGGACCTCTTCCGTTTGCTTTTATCCTCTCCATTTTCATCATTGTTCTTCCCTATCTTGAAGCTAGTAGTAAGATCCTTCTTGACTCTTGTTTACTTCCATTTTTAGTGGTTAAAAGATGTGTTATATTGAAAATCATAAGATCACTAAAAGACATAAACCTGAATCTTGAACATAAATCTTGAAACATGATGAAATCTTGTTGAAATGATGTTGTTTAGTATATGTATAATGCATTCTTGTTGATATCTTGAGATGATGATGCTAATCATCACATAGAGCTTGCTAGGTGGTGATTAGACACATAATCTAGCAAGTGGGAGGATGATCATGTAACAACATATGATGATCATCTGCTTGTGAACACATGAACTTGATAAATGAAATGGTTTCTTGAAAAATAATAAACAAAGTAAGCTAGTAAACTTATAAATCCAAGACTTGTGAATAATTTTCCAAGAAAACCAAGTTTAAAATATGATTTCTAATAGATCATGGTTTTTACTTAAACCTACACTATTTTTAGTGGAAAAACAAGTGTATAAACACTTATGAAACAAGAAGATCTAATAAAGAAACATTTTTGTGAAATATGTTTACAAGTTGTAAACATCTAAAATTTCCAAGAATGAAGTTTACCAAGAAGTAAATATATTTTGGAGGGTAACTAAGGCTACTAAACACTTTACCAAGTTACTATGCATTTTTGTGAAAGATCAAGTTCATGTTATTATGTAAATTGAATAGTTTTTGCACTTGGTAAGTGCAAGATGTTTAGAGATTGATGGTTGATTATTGTGTGTCATTTTTTTGAAAAGAAAATGATATGCTAAATAGCATGGACACCTCCATTTTCAAACGGAACTATGGCAAAATTTTCTAAAAATACAAACACTTAGAAAATAATTTCTAACATGTATTTACAAGTGTATTTTAAACTATGTTTTTCAATATAAACCTTGCCATAAATTTTGTTACAAAAATACAAGTATTGGGGGTTGGTTTTTATAAATAAAAATGGATAAATATATATTTGAATATATATTTTATATTAAGACACTTGTGTGAATATTTGTATACTTTGTGGAATAGTTATATTATTTTAGGGTAAAATAATATAACTTACAAATACCAAGAATTTACAACTCCAAAATAGTACCAAAAATCACAAGGAATGAAATATAAGTTACACACTTAATATTGTGAAGCCGAACGATAAAACGTAACTTATGAAATACTCCGGAAAATACCGTTACAATACATTTTTGGTAAATATTATTTTGGAAATGAAAGAAGTGAAAATATGATTTTTGTACATATTACCAAGTATATCATATTTTCGACAAAGAGAAAATATATTATTTTTGGGAAGTTAAAATATATTTTCCTAGTATATTTAGAAGATATATGATTTTTGGGAAGAATATATATTTTCTTGGAATACAATATTTTTGACAAATAAGTTATATATATATTTTCTAAAGTGAGACTTAGAAATATATTAGTTCAGAATACGAAAACGGGAATGCGAAAGTACATATATAAGATACCCCCATCCTTGGGAAGAAAATACGAAATTAAATACTTGAGAGGTATTGTGACAAAATATTGTTTAAAACAATTATTCCAAAACGAAATATAATTTAAAGTTAAAATAATTTATTTTAACAAATAATTCTAACTTGGAATAACATAAGAAACGCAGCTCAAAACGTTAAACTCTAAGCCAAGGCACGGCCCGTTCGTCTAATAGACGTTAGTACACTGTAGGTAGTCGTGTTTGCTGCGGAGGTTTGAGTTGCTAGTTCTGAAGACGCAATACTGTGAGTTCATGTCCCCCTTTTTCTTTTAACTGTTTTCAGTTTTATACTTCGGGGGTGAAATACATGTTACGATTATTACAAACGTTTTATACATGATATGGATAGCTTAAAGAGGGTTTACTGCTTGATCATGTGAGTGGTGGGTATGACACTTAAGGCCATTAATCCTCATTGTAGGACCGAGAGACATGAGTGATAGATCTATTTGGGTGTAGCGAGCCCGCACCCATGCGGACCAGGGTGGCCCATGTGGTGACTATGTCTTCATCCCGGAGACAAATTTGCTAGGTTTGAGTCTTCCTGCATCATTTTCACACATACCATTGGCTTTGCAACCCATTGGTGATCTGTTTTTCCTTATTACTAACATACCAGGGACATTCATACATACAAGACATACTTTAAAGGTTTATTCACATACACATACACATGAACTCGCTCAACTTTTGTTGATGTTTTTCAAATTACATGTATTTCAGGGAACTAAACTGATCTGGCAGGTGTGTGCGTGTAGTCAAGCTACGTCATGAATAAAAGATGTCATCCAAGGTTGTTAGAGTTTAGGAAGTGTGTCCTATTCCTGGACGGGACACATGTTTCTAAACCCGGTTTTAATTAAAGGTCTTTTGTTAAGTCTTCAAGAACTCATTTAAACAAGTTGTGGTTGTAACTTAAAAATTTGGTGTCTACATTCCAAACAATTTATGTTATGTTGTTTTCTAAACTTAATTAATGGATGAGCATCTTATGGTTTTTATCATATAGCGTTGTTATGATTGAATGCTACGGTATTAAGAAAGTCACACCAATAATCACGCTTCCGCAAAAGTCAGGGTGTGACAGCTTGGTATCAGAGCTTTGATCGTAGCGAACTAGGATTCCTTCTCGAGTCTAGACTACGATCATTAGGGCTCTCACTAAAATGTTTTCAAACATGTTTTCATCGCATACACAAAACGTCCAGATCCCAAAAACAAACCTTTTTACAAACAAATCCACAAAACACATTTCAGGGTTATGTTTACAATTCAGTCTTAGAGACTGAGGGAGGTTTAGTCTTAGAGACTGGGGAAAATTTTAGTCTTAGAAACTGGGGAGATTTAGTCTTAGAGACGGGTGAAATTTTAGTCTTACAGACTGGGAAATTTTAGTCTTAGAGACTGGGGAGATTTAGTCTTAGAGACTGGGGAAAATTTAGTCTTAGAGACTGGGGGAAATTGAGTCTTAGAGACTGGGTGGTTTAGTTTGGGAAACTGGGGAGTTTTAGTCTGAGAGTTCTGTTTGGGAAACTGGGGAGTTTTAGTCTAAGAGACTAGGGAGTTCAGTCTGAGAGGCTGGGTGGGATAGTCTGGGGAAGACTAGGATGATTACATGCTTACACTGTCATTACTTACATGCTTATTTGATGATTGTTGATATATGTGCATATGTGTGATTATTTTGTCACAGACACTATGTCATCTTCTTCTGAGAGTGGAGTATCTGACACAGTAGACCCTATGGCCATAGTCTCAGATGATGAGATAGCCACAGACCCTGAGGTTTTTACATCTGACACCACGAGCGATGACGATGATGACTTTCAGCCCTTCGTTTTACCAGATTTTAGAGACGACATACCTATAGCTGATGGTTTTCCTGATGGGGATCTACTTCTTGTTCCGATCCCTGCTCCTTTTCCTCTTCCTGCATTTCCTCTGGAGGATCTGCCTCTTGATGCTATGTCTGACGACGACATCGATCTCTTTATTGAGGGTCCCCCTGAGGGCGCCCAGGATGATGAGGCTCCGGTTGATGATGATGATGTCATCCCACCTCCAGAGATTCCAGTCGATGCTGACGTTGTTGTTCCACTTGTCGAGGTCCCAGTCGATGATATCATTGTTGTTCCGTTGGTCGAGATTCCTGCTGTTGAGATCTCATCTGACCATTCAGGTCCTGACTCATTCGAGTCCGTATCATCTGCTACTTTACACGCACGGGGCGTGCGGCATTATCCCACTGACACTGATTCCGACACAACGATGTCTGCCGCTCCTATCTTTCCACACGACTTTGACCCTGATCATGAGATTGAGTTTGTACCTGACAAGCCACCTTTTGAGGCACCTGTCATTCCTGACGATCTGCTCTTTGATATACCCGCTGATCTTGAGTATGCTCCAGCTGACCCTGAGCCTGAGATTGCACTTGAGCCTATACCTGCTGACGACCTTCCACCTGTGCATGACCCTATCCCTGTTGATGTACCTATTGCTGCACCACCTTTGCCTGACCCGATCCTTGTACTTGTTGATCGTGCCCCTTTTGCTACCCATGTAGACCCCAGATATGCTCACACCCGCAATGGGTGGATTGAGGACAACGACGACTACCCTCCTTTTGTTCGACCCGTTACTCCCCCACCTGCATCTACCCAGGCACCAGTTGATATCGCCCCATTTCACCCACATGAGTCTGACATTCACCGCACAGATCTACCAGTCACATTTCTTCAGGATATCCCTCCTCCCCGTCCAGGGGAGGGACCGTCGAGTCAGCAGGCCAGTCACATACCTTCTGCATCAGCAGCCAATCATTTCATGCCACAGTTTGCACACACTGCTTTTTCTTCAACACCCACGGGCGAGCCACTGATTTGGTTTCCACCCAACGTGATGCCTATATCTGATCCATACCATCCCTTCCACATTGGATACTCGAGGGATGATCTGCTTTTGTCACTACAGCTCCAGCAGGAGATGCTGTGTAGGAGAGTCATGGAGTTAGAGAGGATCCCGCATCCTCCGCCTTGTCATTATCAGTCACCATTCGCGACTCCGCCGGCTCCTCTTCAGTCCTACCCAGAGTTTGGTGCTCGTTTTCTTACTATGGAGCAGCAGATTGCTTACCTGCTGCGTGTTGTTCATGCACTTGAGGAGGATTTAGCGCATTTGCGCATGTTGCTTTTCGTTCCTCCACCTCCCCCTCCTCCCCCATCAGCTTAAAGGTTTTTGGTTTTATGCAGATAGCATACTTTTGATGAGAGTGCAGCTATTGAGCCAGATTGCACAGTCTTTTGGGAAACCACACTTTGACTTTTGACTTTTGATTATTGTAGTTAGTAGACGATTTGGACAAGGGTGATGTGACCCTTAGTCTCTTTTGATGTATGATACTATTGTGAAACTTGTAAAACTATACTTGTGGTCTTGATATATGATAGCTCAATCGCACCATTCTCATTACATACATTGTTGAATTACTTGTTTATGCTATGATTGTGATGCAATGTGCTTACCTGCTTAATGAAAGCCTAATCGTAATGTTCTTGTTAAACGTGCTACCAATATAATAGGAATGTGCTATGATTGGGATAAACGTGTTTGTTTGTCATACTCTCATTAAACATGATTCCATTTGCTTGCTTACGCTATGAGTATGCTGTTGCTTGAGGTATTGATATGATGATTTATTTCATATAAATACATATGAACGATTTACACTCCCTGAACGAATGAGACCTGACCAACCCAAACTTTTCGTAGAATATGTCTCAAAAGATCATTCAGCTGCTCATGACCGAGGCAGAACTACAAGCGCACATCGCACAAGCAATAGCACAGCATGAGGCCCTACGCTCTGAACCCAGCAGAGGTACCTCCGAAAGCAACCCACCTCATGGCTGTACCTACTTGCAGTTCCTTGATTGCAAGGCTCCGAATTTCGACGGCACTGGAGGTGCCATAACCTTTGCGAAATGGACTGAAGACATGGATTCTGTTTTTCGGATGAGAGGATGTACGCCAGAGCAACAAGTCCTATATGCGTCAGGATTGTTTCAAGATAGGGCCTGGATATGGTGGAACTCTCAGATTCAAACAATGGGCAGAACTGCTACGAATGTTTTAACATGGGGTGAGTTGAAGGAAATGATGCGTAAGGAGTATTGTTCTGAGATGGCGATCCAGAAGCTAGGATTCGAATTCTGGAAGCTAATAATGGAAGGTCCAAAAGTGGCGGAGTACGTGCAGAGACTTCACGATTTGCATCGAGTTATTCCATACCTAGTGGAATCAGAGATGAAAAGGGGGGAGCCATTAATCTGGGGACTGGCGCCTCAGATCTTGCGCTTAATGATGGAATCAGCTCCGCCAACAGCTATCGATGTGATCGAATTAAGTGTGGCACTCAGTAAAGGAGCGATTAGACTGGAAAAGCCTTCAAACCCTGATGAGAAGAAGGAAACATAGGTAGAATCATCCGGAAAGAACAAAAGGAAGCTCATGCACTCCCAGGAGGATACCCGAATGAATGACGAGAACAAAGCCAAAAAGAAAAAGGAATACATGGGCATCCCACCTAAGTGCGATAACTGCCCATTTCATCACGCTGGGCCATGTAGGGATGGAAGAAGTAATGTCTGCGACAAAGTAGGGCATGTCAAGGAAACGTGTCAGAATGGTACGGGACATGGTAACGAAGGTCAAGATGGTGACGGAAATCACGAAGGAAACAACGGCAACAACGACTATCGAAGGGCCAATGATGAACAAAAACATATTCGAGGTTGTTTTGACTATGGGGACAAAGGACATTTCAAGAAAGATTGCCCTAACAACAAGCAAGCCAATGATAAGATTTACTTGGGAACTAAGCCGAAATGTGAAAAGTGTAAATTTCACCATGACGGTTGATGCAAAAAGCCTAAGTGCGGTAGATATGGAAAGTGGGGACACAACAAGGATGCATGTTGGGCAAAGAGTCCCATAAAAGGAGGAAGTGGTGACAACAACCAAGGCGGAAATAATAATGATAAGGTTCTGGGTGCTACAGAGGTGGAAACGTGGGGCACTTTAGAAAAGATTGCCCAAGGAGAAGTAACCAAGACCGTGAAGGAGCCTCCAATATCAGAACTCGTGAAGCACGCCAGGATCCAGATGTGGTTGCTGGTACGTTCTCTGTCAACCAAAATTTTGCATCTATGTTATTTGATACTAGTGCCGACCATAGCTTCGTATCTCATGAATTTAAGAATATACATGGTTTAGTAAAAGGATAAGTTATATAACCCGCACTCGATAGAACTAGTTAATGGGAAGCCTCGACGTGGTAACTGGGATGGGCCACTTGTCGAGCAATCGAGCGGTGGTTGTTATCAACACCTGATGATGAACGACGAAGCAATCGTGATTCATGAAGCAGGATACGCCTCTACAATTTACTAGTGCTTGGAGGCACGAGAATTTCCCGCACAGAATGTGTTACCTCTCGGCCCATGTCGCGGACAAAGAAGCCGAAGGCTCGCCTGAATTACCACTCCAACGACAAGTCGAACTTCGCATTAATTTGATTTCAGACATTGTGTCTACAGTCAATGCACCTTAGCAACTTACACTTTCGGCGATGCAAGGATTGGCAGCATAGCTTCGGTAGTTAGTAGAGAAGGAAGTTAACACACCAAGCTACCCGTTTTGAGTAACACCAGTGCTGCTCGTCAAGTAGAAGGACGATGATTTTCAAATGAGCATCAACTACAAGGAGCCAAACGTGCTAGCCAACAAGAGTCTGTAACCCCTGATGAGAATTAACGATTTATTTATTTAACTAACTATAAGGATCCAACTACTATTACACGACCGATCGATGATTGAGCGTCATTATATGGGAAATCAGGAAGAAAGTATACCGGGAAATTTTGGGACAATGACCTACTTTGGACATACACAAAATTGTGTTTCCTACGCAATGCACGAGACAGTTTCGCACAGAATACGAAACTTTGAAAACTTGTGCTAAATCCTTTGGGGACCCAGGCCAAAACTCGTAGAGGTTGTCACTTAGGAACCACACCTGTGAACTCAAGCAAACCACATTGTCCTGATAAATATGCTACTTCAGTTAACCAAACAGAAAGTACTAGAACTTCTTTTGTTGTAATTTCCGCTTTTGTTTCTAGCGGGTAGAGGCTTGCATCCCTACTCCCCTTAATGGTAGCTGCATCGCGCCAATTTTCTTCGCTGAGAGCGAACACACATTTGCTTCGACACTTGATCATTTCTTCATTTTAGCAAATACTCATCGTTTCAGTACTCGGAAACTTATATGTCACACATGCATCGTTCGCTACGCATGTGGTTTCATTTCGAATAAACGCATTATAAAAGTTCAAACATTATTTTGCTAAAGTAACTATTGGTCAATGATTCGAATAACCCACGCTCTTGTAATTGTTGGCCCCTTTTGCTGTCAAGCCATCACATTTTCTTGAAACTCCTTTTATATTAAGTTGCATTATGGGTTGTCTTCGCAACCATGCTGAAATTCCCTTGTTGATACATACGTTTATTGTCAGGCTACGCCGAAACCAAGTTCAATTGCTTGAACTTATCCATTTCGCATATTCAATTTAAAACGTCATATGATGTATTGGGAGCATCATATTCAAATATTTTTGCAAATGTCCTTTTTGTTTCGAGCCGTAGTAGAATTGCTTGGTCTACGACTCCACTAAATCGTTTGTTGATTTTGATACCTTGCGGTGATACTTTCATAAAAATTGGAGCTTGCGCTAATTTGCTTACGCACCTCATACACGGATTTGGTTGTCTATTCATTTGTTCTAAATCCTTTTTGTTTACCACGATTAAAGCGATCTCAGCACAGTCGTGTGTTAAGACAATGGTACCTAGATTCGTCTCATATCACATTGTACCTCCTAACCATTCTTGCGTTATAAATGGTATACCTTACAGTGTTTATTGCTTTCCGTCTTCAATCAGAAACGGTAGTTCTTTGATGTTCCATAATCGATTGAAAACTCCATAACATTGTGTAAATCAAATTCTCAGGTTGTTTTAGTACACTTTCATTTGTTTACAAACACGGTGAACTCGTTCGGTCACCGCTATTATTGAAATATTTCAATTACGACACCTTGTGGTGTCATTACAAATTTGTAGCTTGTGCTAATCATGGTTAACCGTTTCACATAAAACTACACATACTTCTGTTTGACTTGTCATTTAAACATTCCTGATGCAACTACGAATCAAGACAATGATACACCAGATTCGCTTGCATTTCATTCGGTGTATTTTCGCAATTCAAGAGTGTCAACACACTAATCCTTACCATTTATTTATCCGAAAGTTGACAGATTTTTTTTTCTCAAGTTGTTGATTTTGAGTTCATACAGCGGATGCTGCGGTTTATGAGTACTCATTTGCGTATTGTGACCAGTTGTTCGACGAATCCATTGGTCAACACTCCCCTTTGTGGAACCCCTGTTAACTGAGTTATGATAGACTAGACACCTCTTCGACTTGTGTCCTTTAACATCAAATGATAGAGCACGTGCCTTGAAACCATTGGGCTCTTATTGTTAAAATATATCCATGGAATTCACCTGATGTGAGTGAGGTTAGATGCGGTTTGGGTAGTTACCCCAGTATCAGTCATATACATACACGCATAATGAAAGCCTAAGTAGTTAAGGTAGTACAAATTTTGAGGACGAAATTTTCTTAACAGGGGGAGAATGTGACAACCCTCATAAATCCAGGTATCCGTACAATTAATTAATATTAATTTATGCTTAATGACTGTGCTTAATTACAACGGATGATATAAACTGCTTTCTGATATCTGTATCATACATACATGTGCATCACATTTCATACTGTCACAACCATTTATCACATACAAACTTTAGTGACATAAACGATGCACAAAGCACGGTTAGCACAGTTAGCGGAGCACAGTTAGCGGATAACTCAGAGACATGCTGACAATGTCAGTACATAGACAGACAGTGTTTTGAGACCCTGTAAGGGCCAGAGACAAGGTACTACACTAGTATGGAGTGTAGGGAAGTAAGGACTGCGTCACTAGGTGATAGTTTAAGTGCCAGAAAGTGCCTAAAACCCACTAAAAGTGCAGAATTCTGCATTAATCAGCAAAAATCAGCACTTTAACATGCTAGCAACATGCAAAAATATAGCAAAATGGTCCTGTATGCTTTCCTAAGTGTTGGGAATTAAAAGTGTCACAAAAGGGTACTTAAAAATCACTAAACGGAATCACTTGACACTTTAAAGAACCGGTATCTAACCGAACAACCGGACATCGCCCGGAACAACAAAATATTGCTAGAAGCATTGTTTTATTATTTTTGAACTAGTTATGGTTCCCTAACACCCTAACAAACTATATAATATACCTTATGTATAAACACTAGACTTTTACACTTAACCTCCACTAATTACCCAAGTTACCATCAAAAACTTACATTTACCCCCCCCCCCTCATTTACGGCTCAAGGTGGTCCCCACCACCTTGATCCCCTCAAATCTTTTAAGATCCCATGAGATCTCTAGTAATCTAATTGAAAGATCATGTTTGTACTAGGAGGGACATAAGAACCATTGTGTAAAACTTAAACCTTGATTATAAGTAACCTTCACCTTCATCTTCATCATCACACTCTCACTCTCTCCATCTTAAAGCTCTTGGCTGACCCCTCTCACCCACACCACCATTATTTTCATTCGAAGTTCATCCATTCCAAGGTTATCTTGAGGTGTAAGAAGGTCACTAACGAAGCTTGGAGCTTGTGGATCATCAAGGACCTCTTCCGTTTGCTTTTATCCACTCCGTTTTCATCATTGTTCTTCCCTAGCTTGAAGCTAGTAGTAAGATCCTTCTTGACTCTTGTTTACTTCCATTTTTAGTGGTTAAAAGATGTGTTATATTGAAAATCATAAGATCACTAAAAGACATAAACCTGAATCTTGAACATAAAGCTTGAAACATGATGAAATCATGTTGTTTAGTATATGTATAATGTCGTTGATTTCTTGAGATGATGATGTTAATCATCACATGGAGCTTGCTAGGTGGTGATTAGACACATAATCTAGCAAGTGGGAGGATGATCATGTAACAACATATGATGATCATCTTCTTGTGAACACATGAACTTGATAAATGAAATGGTTTCTTGAAAAATAATAAACAAAGTAAGCTAGAAAACTTATAAATCCAAGACTTGTGAATGATTTTCCAAGAAAACCAAGTTTAAAATATTATTTCTAATAGATCATGGTTTTTACTTAAACCTACACTATTTTTAGTGGAAAAAAAAGTGTATAAACACTTATGAAACAAGAAGATCTAATAAAGAAACATTTTTGTGAAATATGTTCACAAGTTGTAAACATCTAAAATTTCCAAGAATGAAGTTTACCAAGAAGTAAATATATTTTGGAGGGTAACTAAGGCTACTAAACACTTTACCAAGTTACTACGCATTTTTGTGAAAGATCAAGTTCATGTTATTATGTAAATTGAATAGTTTTTGCACTTGGTAAGTGCAAGATGTTTAGGGATTGATGGTTGATTATTGTGTGTTATTTTTTTGAAAAGAAAATGATATGCTAAATAGCATGGACACCTCCATTTTCAAAGGGAACTATGTCAAAATTTTTTAAAAATACAAACACTTAGAAAATAATTTCTAACAAGTATTTAGAAGTGTATTTTAAACTATGTTTTTCAATATAAACCTAGCCATAAATTTTGTTACAAAAATACAAGTATTGGGGGTTGGTTTTTGTAAATAAAAATGGATAAATATATATTTAGAATATATATTTTATATTAAGACACTTGTGTGAATATTTGTATACTTTGTAGAATAGTTATATTATTTTAGGGTAAAATAATATAACTTACAAATACCAAGAATTTACAACTCCAAAATAGTACCAAAATCACAAGGAATGAAATATAAGTTACATACTCAATATTGTGAAGCCGAACGATAAAACGTAACTTATGAAATATTCCGGAAAATAACGTTACAATACATTTTTGGTAAATGTTATTTTGGAAACGAAAGAAGTGAAAATATGATTTTTGTACATATTACCAAGTATATCATATTTTCGACAAAGAGAAAATATATTATTTTTGGGAAGTTAAAATATATTTTCCTAGTATATTTAGAAGATATATGATTTTTGGGAAGAATATATATTTTCTTGGAATACAATATTTTTGACAAATAAGTTATATATATATTTTCTAAAGTGAGACTTGGAAATATATTAGTTGAGAATACGAAAACGGGAATGCGAAAGTACATATATAAGATACCCCCATCCTTGCGAAGAAAATACGAAATTAAATACTTGAGAAGTGTTGTGACAAAATATTGTTTAAAACAATTATTCCAAATCGAAATATAATTTAAAGTTAAAATAATTTATTTTAACAAATAATTATAACTTGGAATAACATAAGAAACGCAGCTCAAAACGTTAAACTCTAACCCAAGGCACGGCCCGTTCGTCTAATAGACGTTAGTACACTATAGATAGTCGTGTCCTATTCCTGGATGGGACACATGTTTCTAAACCCGGTTTTAATTAAAGGTCTTTTGTTGAGTCTTCAAGAACTCATTTAAACAAGTTGTGGTTGTAACTTAAAAATTTGGTGTCTACGTTCCATACAATTTATGTTATGTTGTTTTCTAAACTTAATTAATGGATGAGCATCTGATGGTTTTTATCATATAGCGTTGTTATGATTGAATGCTACGGTATTAAGAAAGTCACACCAATAATCACGCTTCTGTAAAAGTCAGGGTGTGACAGCTTACTCATAACTCGATTAAACGCGACACAACGCTCAACGCACGAAACAAAAGTCGGAAAACCAACACGCGAAAGCCCTCCGATCAAACGACCATTCGGTCTAATGGACATCGGACCGGATGACCATCCGATCGGATGGCCATCCGATCGGATGGCCATCCGATCGGATGGCCATCCGATCGAACGGTCGTCTGACCCGTCCAACTTTACACCGCCTTCCACCTCTCTACCTATAAATACTCAGCAGTCACATCAACTGTTCACTTGATGTGATAGCTCCCTACGACCAGTGCACTCCCAAGCTCTTTTCTCTCGATTTCTCGTGATTCTTGTAAGTTTTCACCTTAAATCTTGTACTTCCACAATCAGCACACACTTCTCATCATCTTCTCCATCAAATCACAACTTTTCACCATGAAATCACTGGATTCGGGCTGTTCTAGGGTGACATCATCATGGAGTTCTTATGAACATTGAAGTGTGGCCTCATCTCATCAAGAATGGTTCGGATCTGATGGATTTCTACACGTTTTACACCGATTTCAGCTAAATCTAAACACTTAACAACCGTTTCAAACTTTTCTTCAACAACCTTTAACTTTTTACTCAAAACCGTTAGAATCTGGACTCGTTCGGGTTCTCTACTCATTCTCTACTAGAGAACCGATATGAGAATAGATTTTTATCAAAGAGACGACTGATCCACGGGATGAATATGAAATTCCGTCAAGAACAGCTAGTTCGGATCAAACGGGGTGATTCCCATCCGTTCGGACGAGTTGGACTTGATGTGGTTTCCATTGTTTAACATGTCGCCATGTTGTCTCCGTCAAACTGCAAACTATCTAAAACTTAACTGATTTTACAAGTTTCAAACAAACAGTTGCTTGATCGAATTGTCATTCGATCGGACCACCATCCGATCGAACAACTATCCGATCAGGTGACAACCCATTTCCAAAGTTCAACATTTAAACTTTTACAAAATTTTCAAAGATTATCAGTTTCAAACGAACAGCCATCCGATCGAACGGCCATCCGTCCGGATGACCATCCGATCGATTGACTTTATTTATACTACAGCAAAAACTTCAAAAGTTCAACATTTTACAAACACACCTTCCCTCAGTCCAATGACCATCCGACCGAACAGTCATCCGTCCGGATGGCCATCCGATCAAACCACCATTCGATCACTCCTCTCACCGACACACTGTTTTACGCATTTTTCAATGCTTATACTGTCGTACTGTGATCAGGCTAATCCCTCAAGCGCTCCCTTCAATCCAAGACTGTGTTTATTTACTAAACACGATCTGTGAGTATGCTCGTTCCCTTTTTGCTTAACACACTTTTGGGTGTTACATACGTTACTTATATCAAATCACGTCGACACACAACACAACTACTTTTATATGCTAACCACTCTGCATGTTATACGTGTTATCCGATGAATGCTTGTATGTTATGTTTATACAGTGATTGTTGCCTGACACCTTAGCAACGATAGTACTATAGTTTGGATTCAGCACCTGTCATGGACAGGGGTTGTTAAGGGTATTTCTTCGCGTGTCATAGTGGTGATATGTGTTTCGCATTCTACAACTCGCAGTCATGTCTGTGCATATTTCATTGTCGATGGTCTACTTGCTTCACATTTCATGCTGGTTATGCGTAAATCGCTTTCGCTACTATTATACTATCAAACTTGTATGCTCACCTTTACACTATGTGTATTTACCTATTTTAACGTATGTGACAGGTGTTTGAGATGTTGTTCTATGCTTGCTGTGATGAATCAAGATTAGATGGTCTAGAAACCCACGAATAATTTATGAGTTGTCGGAACAATATTTGTCTTTGAGAACAATTATCTGTAATAACTATTTTTTACTTTATCTGTTAGTAGTATGGATATTAACATTAAGGATTTGGTAATATATTAGTTGTTATGGATTCTGTTGGACAATCTATTTCGCTTAGAGGAGGTTCAATTCCTTGGTCACATCGTAAATAGTCAAGGTATACACGTCGATCACGCGAAGATTGAAGCAGTTAAGAGCTGGGTTACACCAAATCCTCGTCCGAAGTACGTTCGTTCCTCGGATTAGCGGGCTATTACCGTCGATTCATCGCTGATTTCTCTAAATGGAACGGTATTTATTACTATCTCGATCGCATCTGGATTCCAATTCGCAATAAACTTTGGGAGATATTGTTGACTGAAGCCCACAAGTCTCGATATTCCATTCATCCTGGTGCCGACAAGATGTACCATGACCTTCATCTTCGGTATTGGTGGCCTGGAATGAAGAAGGATATCACTATCTATGTTTCAAAGTGCCTGACTTGTTCGAAAGTCAACGCTAAGCAATAAAGACCCTCTGGATTACTCGTGCAACCCGAGATCCCTATGTGGAAATGGGAGAGTATAGCTATGGACTTCATAACGAAACTTCCCTGCACGCCATCAGGTCACGATAGCATTTGGGTTATCGTTGATCGTCTTACTAAATCTGCTCATTTCTGCCGATACGAGAAGACTCTAAGGTAGAACGATTAGCATGGATCTATACCGACGAAGTCATTTGTCGACGTGGGACACCTCGTGATATCATCTCTAACCGCGATGGTCGGTTTACCTCGCGCCTTTGGGAAACGTTTCAATCCGCTCTCGGTACTACTCTTAATCTAAGTACCGCTTTCCATCCCCAGACCGACGGTCAGACTAAATGCACGATTCGCACCCTAGAAGACATGCTTCGCTCGTGTGTGATAGATTTCAGTGGTAATTGGGATTCACATTTACCTTTAGTCGAATTCTCATACAATATCAATTATCATTCTAGCATTCAAATGGCACCATTTGAGGTATTATATGGAAGAAAATGTCGATCGCCTATTGTATGGCACGAGATCGGAGATGCGCAAATTACCGATCCTGAGTTATTGCAAGAAACGACTGACAAGATCCTTCAGATACGAGACAATCTCCTGAAAGCTCGGAGTCGTCAAAAGAGTTACGCCGATAAACACCACAAGCCCCTTGAATTTGACGTTGGTGATCACGTACTCCTAAAGTTTCACCTTAGAAGGGGGTGATCCGATTCGGCAAGAAAGGAAAACTCGCGCCTCGATACGTTGGATCCTTTAAGGTTCTGGAAAGAATTGGCAAGGTGGCCTACAGACTCGAATTACCAGAGGAACTTAGCAACGTCTATCCGACTTTCTATGTTTCGAACCTCAAAAAGTGTCTAGCCGAGCAGAATTTACATGTACCTCTTGAGGATCTACAAGTGGACGAAACATTACACTTCGTGGAAAAGCCAGTCAAGATCATGGACTGAGAAACCAAGAAGCTCTGACGCTCACGCATTCCCATAATGAAGGTTCGTTGGGAAGGGAAACGTGGAGCCGAGTTCACCTGGGAACTCGAAAGTGATATGAAAGCTAAGTATCCACAGTTATTCGTTACGCCTACGCCTTAATTTTGGGACGAAATTCCCAAAAGTAGGGGAGGCTGTAACATCCCAACTTTTAAAGTCAAAGTCAAAGTCAAAAGAAGAAAAGATTGCTATTCAGATCTGTCATTTCTGACTTAATTATTGCTTGAACTCTCAAACCCGATAATCAATACTTTGGTTAACGCTATATTAATTTACGATTTGTAATATGTGAAGTAACAATGCGATAAACGCAATTAAACACTAATCTACTTAATGCAACAACATCGTATCGCATCGCAACTCGAATCGCAGTTATTTGATTGTTCTGTACGTGTGTGTGTTATTATGTGATTTACTTTTGCATGTTTATAATTGTTTGAGGTGTTATCTCGCAAACGCAATCGCAACTCTGTCGCATCGCAGGCGCTAAACGGAAATTTACGTACTTGTATGTTGTTATGTGTTAGTTATGTTATTTATGTAACTAATGTTTAAAACTATCGCATCGCTTACTCACAACTCGATTAAACGCAACGCAATGCTCAACGCATGAAATGAAAGTCGGAAAAACAACACGCGAAAGCCCTCCGATCAAACGACCATTCAGTCGAATGGATATCCGACCGGATGACCATCCGATCAGATGGCCATCCGATCGAACGGCCGTCTGACCCATCCAACTTTACACCGCCTTCCACCTCTCCCCCTATAAATACTCAGCAGTCACATCAACTGTTCACTTGATGTGACAGCTCCCTCCGACCAGTGCACTCCCAAGCTCTTTTCTCTCGATTCCTCGCGATTCTTGTAAGTTTTCACCTTAAATCTTGTACTTCCACAATCAGCACACACTTTCTCATCATCTTCTCCATCAAGTCACAACTTTTCACCATGAAATCACTGGATTCCGGTTGTTCTAGGGTGTCATCATCGTGGAGTTCTTATGAACATTGAAGTGTGACCTCATCTCATCAAGAATGGTTTGGATCTGATGGATTTCTACACATCTTACACCGATTTCAGCTAAATCTAAACACTTAACAACTGTTTCAAACTTTTCTTCAACAATCTTTCACTTTTTACTCAAAACCGTTATAATCTGGACTCGTTCGGGTTCTCTACTCATTCTCTAGTGGAGAACTGATCTGAGAATGGATTTCTATCAAAGAGACGACCGATCCATGGGTTGAATACGAAACTCCGTCAAGAACAGCGTGTTCGGATCGAACAGGGTTATTCCCATCCGTTCGGATGAGTTGGACTTGATGTGGTTTCCATTGTTTAACAAGCCGTCATGCCGTCTCCGTCAAACCACAAACTTTCTAAATCTTAACCGATTTTACAAGTTTCAAACAAACAGTTGCTTGATCGAATTGTCGTCCGATCGGACCACCATCCGATCTCCGATCAGGTAACAGCCCTTTTACAAAGTTCAACACTTAAACTTTTACAAAATTTTCAAAGATTATCAGTTTCAAACGAACATCCATCTGATCGAACGGCTATCCATCCAAATAACCATCCGATAGAATGACTTTATTTATACTACAACGAAAACTTCAAAAGTTCAACATATTACAAACACACCTTCCCTCAGTCGAATGACCATCCAACCGAACGGTCATCCGTCCGGATGGCCATCCGATCGAACCACCATTCGATCACTCTTCTCTCCGGCACACTGTTTTACGCACTGTTCAACGCTTATACTGTCGTACTGTGATCAGGCTAATCCCTCAAGCGCTCCCTTCAATCCAAGACTGTGTTTATTTACTAAACACGATCTGTGAGTATACTCGATCCCTTTTTTCTTAACGCACTTTTGGATGTTACATACGTTACTTATATCAAATCACATTGACACACAACGCAACTACTTTTATACGCTAACCACTCTAAATGTTATTCGTGTTATCCGATGAATGCTTGTATGTTATGTTTACATAGTGATTGTTGCCTGACACCTTAGTAACGATAGTACTATAGTGTGGACTCAGCACCTGTCATGGACAGGGGTTGTTAAGGGTATTTCTTCACGTGTCACAGTGGTGATATGTGTTGCGCATTCTACAACTCGCAGTCATGTCTGTGCATATTTCATTGTTGATAGCCCACTTGCTTCACATTTCTACGTGTTACATGCTGGTTATGCGTAAATGGCTTTCGCTATTATTATACTATCAAACTTGTATGCTCACATTTACACTATGTGTATTGACCTATTTTAACGTATGTGATAGGTGTTTAATATGTTGTTCTATGCTTGCTGTGATGAATCAAGATTAGGTGGTCTAGAAACCCACGAATAATTTATGAGTTGTCGGAACAATATTTGTCTTTGAGAACAATTATCTGTAATAACTATTTTTACTTTATCTGTTAGTAGTATGGGATTTTAGCGTTAAGGATTTGGTAATATATTAGTTGTTATGGATTCTCTTGGACAATCTGTTTCGCTCAGTGTCTCACCCCGATGTTTCCGCCATCGGTTGGGGTGTGACATAAACCTTATGGGTGGTCGCACAAGCAAATTCCGCACTTGGGAAATGGGGGCCTCCACTCACCGAACAAACATAACTGAGTATAGTATCTTGAAATCTCCACCCTCTCAAGGACGACGTCTATTTCATCAAACTGATTCACATAAAATGCCAATACAGTGACATCCTCTTCACTAGCAGTTGGATATGGTCTGTCATACTTTAGGGACAACTCCGGGAATCTAGAGTATACTCTTAACTTGCATGAATACCCAAGTTCATCGAGTATTCGATCTATTTGCAAACTACATAAGATGACAGTGGTGACGTAATCCACATACTTGACATGACCTCCAATGTATTCTTGGTTAATTGGTCCTGATTTATAGCTTCCCTTCTGATAGAATTTGAATGTAAAATTCATTTGCTCATTTTGCCCTAAAATTTAAAAATAACAATTAATATTTACGTTGAACACCACAACAGACCATAATCGATAATCGGATTTTACTTACCATAGTTTGGAGCTGCTTTACCGGCTAATCAGATTTTACACCTGATGATCGTCGATCGATTTTTGGCAAGGGAATGTATGTTTGTATATAATTGATTGATGATGGCGATGACATCATTCTGATTGTAGCTAGGGATTTATATAAACTAGGGAAATGTGTGATCATAGAAGAAGACGAAGTATCCTAGTTCAATTTGGCAAAGAGGTGGAAATGATCGATCACGCTTTAATATTTTACCGTGAACATGTACTACATTTAGCCACACAAACACATCTTAGCTGATCATTTCACACTTCTAGCCATATATAAAATCAAACAAATACTATGGCAGTTGGTCATATTTGGCCACACTTTTTTAACATGGCTAAAAAATGTCTCAATTAGTTTTTTGTCACATGAATAAAAGAATCATAAATATACGATGACACTTAGTAAAATTTAGCCACATGTTTGTAATTAAGTGTGATAATACTCTACTAATAATCATATGTTTATTAAATTGTCATCACTATCACTATTGACAACTTTTAGGCCCAATTAAAAACATTGACTATTACCATAAATTACTTTTCCTTTTACTAAGGGGCTAATAAATAATACTTTTGGTCACTAAATTCGTAAGTGGTGATATGTATTTTCTTTTAGTCACACCATACAAAACCTATTGTGGAAGTTACTAACATTTATCCACAATTTTCAATTGTGACTAGTAAGTGTGGCTAAAGGTTTCAAATAAATGTGTTTCACATAAATTGAAAAATCAAACAAATATCATGGCAGTAGGTCACATTTGGCTACACTTTTCGAGTTGTGGTTAGTAAATATCACAAATGTTTTTTTTTTCTAAAAGTGTGGCTAAAGGTTTTGAACCGTTACACAATGATCACATTAATTATAAAATGTGTGGCTAGAAGTGTTTTCAAATGTTATAAATGACCTTTAGTCACACATTTATTCGAATGTGTGGCAACCGGTTTGGTCAAATCTGTGTCCGTAGCCCCCTTTTGATGTAATGTTAAAAAAAGTAGAAAGACAAATATATATATATATATATATATATATATATATATATATATATATATATATATATATATATATGATTAGGTTCAAACGTGAACATTTTCTCCAGCGTGAACTGCGTGAACTAATCTGGGCCCTTGATTTTTATGATCTTGAGATTTTAAGTGAATGGCATGATGGTAATTATTTGGTTATTTGTTACTATTTAATTAAGAGAATAAGGGTATATGTGTAATTTCCATATCATCTTGATTGTATAAATCCCGTTTATATCTACAATTAGGTTTCAAAATCCCACACATCCTTCTCTCTCACATAGCAGCGTCGCCGACATCAATGAAAAGCAGAGGAGACCACTGCCGACATCGATCGACATCAACGAAATTTACCACTGCCGACATCGATCGATTTAGGGTACGTATTTTGTTTAGGGATCCGAGGAAGGTGAATGGAATAAAGGTTCACGTGAAGTTATTATAAATTGTTAGTTTTCAAAAGGTTCACGTGATTCACGATTTGAGGTCCAATAACTTTATCTTTGTGTCATAGATTGTCATGTGAAATTCTTGATTCTATCAATTGTCTAATATTGAGAATGAAGGTGGTCCAATAAGAGAATAGTATATGGTTTAATCATTTGGATTCAATTAAAGATTGTCTGATTATCACGTTTGCATTTGTTCATAGTTTTTAGGGATGGATTTATTTTTGGATTTGATTGAATTTGGAGATGATTAAGACTTTTTTTTAATTCCTTTTTTTGCAGGTCGCTTGGATTTGGTCAGTTTTGTGATTGTTTTTACATAGTTCTCAATTTTTCTATGGTAAGTTGCTGATTTTATTATATGATTAATGTGTATTCCGATTATTGTTATTGTTTTTTAGGGGAAAATGTGATGAAGATTGTACACTGGGTTGTACACATATGTACAATGTGTTTTTTGTTTGTTATGTTCTATTTTTGAAGCGGGTGTACACGTGTGTATTCCGATTTTGCTCTGTTTTTAATGCGAAGTACACACTTGTATTATGATTTTCCTCTGTTTTTAATGTGATGTACACATGTGTATAGCGTCTGTTTTTGTGATATCTCAGAATTTTTTGTGTATTGAATGTGTAAAGTTGTTAATGTACACTTGTGAATTATGCAAAGTATTAGTTGCTGAGTTTTTTTGTTCTATTATAGGAGATGTCGTTAACGAGAAAAGTGGAGATGGAAGGTCGATAATGATGATTCACGTATGAGGTCGATAAGGATGATTCACATATGTTTGTTTGCTTGGTCGATAAGGATGATTCAGCATACAACGTGGCGAATAGTTGTAAAAGATTATGTTTTTTTTTGTTTTTTCGATTATGTTGGGTTTATTGTTTTTACGAAACTGGAACTTGTAATTATATGTTTTTTTTGTTTGGTTTGGAAAACATTATGGAACTTGTAATTTGATAAATATAAAATAGTTTTACAGGTATTGTTTCTATGTATGTATTATGTAGCTAATTACACATATGTACGATGTTGAGTACACATGTGTACTGTTCTATTTATATCTAAGTACACACGTGTATACCGTTGAAATATGAAGTTTACGTGGATCTTAAAAATCAAAATTTGAATTCTGATGATGAAATCTGAAATAAAAATTAAAATTGAAATTTGGTGATTTGTTGTTTGTTTTGATAATTATCTTATTAATAAATAAAACTTAATATGGATAATGAATTTAAAATAGGAAAGATGTAACTTAATTCAATTATTAAAATAATGATTTAAATCTAATTTTTTATATAATTATAATCCTACCCTTAACAACTAAAATGGAAATCAAGGGTCCAGATTTGTTCACGCAGTTCACTCTTGGGAGGTTGTTCACGCTGGAACCCTACCCTATATATATATAGGGGAAGGTTCAAAAGAAAACCACTAGTTATTGTGAAAACTCGAAAACTAATTAAAAAAAGCCAAAAAAACATACAAAAAATTTTTTTTTTAATTTTTTTTTTTGCAATCAAAATTTCGTAGGTTTTTTAATATAAAAAAAATTTTCAAAAAAAAAAAAAATTTTTTTGTGTAGTGCACATGTGTAATACTGCACATATGTATGTGTACTACACATGTGCACTACACAATTTTTTTTTTTTTTTTTTTTTGAAAAAAAGTTTTTTTTATATATAAAAACTAGCGATTTTTATAAAAAAAAAATTGAAAAAAAAAAAATTTTTTTGTGTGTTTTTTAGGCTTTTTAGGTTGGTTTTCGAGTTTTCACAATAAAAGTGGTTTTCATTTGAACCATCCCCATTATTGGATGGGGAAGGTTCAAATGAAAACCACTAGTTATTGTGAAAACTCGAAAACTAATAAAAAAAAGCCAAAAAAAACATACAAAAAAATTTTTTTTTTAATTTTTTTTTGCAATCAAAATTTCGCAGGTTTTTTAATATAAAAAAAAATTAAAAAAAAAATTGTTTAGTGCACATGTGTAATACTGCACATATGTATGTGTACTACACATGTGTATTATTACACATGTGCACTACACAAAATATTTTTTTTTTTGAAATAAAAGTTTTTTTTTATATTTAAAAACTAGCGATTTTTATAAAAAAAATTGAAAAAAAAAACATTTTTTTGTGTGTTTTTAGGCTTTTTTTAGTTAGTTTTCGAGTTTTCACAATAAAAGTGGTTTTCATTTGAACCATCCCCTATATATATGTATATATATATATATATATATATATATATATATATATATATATATATATATATATATATATATATATATATAGGGAGGGGCTCATGCGAGAACCACCCTTATTGTGAGAACCTTGAGAACCAATGTCAACACAACCTAAAATAGCTAAAAAAACCTAACCCCCACCCCCCTCCCCAAAAAAAAAAAAACCTAACCCCCCCTCCCCCCAAAGCTAAATGCTAAAAACTAAAACCCTCAAAAAACCTAAAATAAAAAACCTAAACCACCCCCCCCCCCCAAAAAAAAAAAAACCTAAACCCCCCTCCCCCAAGCTAAAATGCTAAAAATTAAATACTCAAAAAACATAAAAAAATTTAAAAAAAAATCTAAAATTTTTTTTTTAATATTTTTTATGCTCAAATCGCTACTTTTAGTGGCAAATTTTTTTTTTTAAATTTCTTTTTTTTTTTTTGCTTCGAAAAGTAGCGATTTTTATATAAAAATATTAAAAAAAAAATTGTGTGATTTTTAGCTATTTTTAGGCATTTTTGGTGTGTTCACATTGGTTCTCGCGGTTCTCACAATAAGAGGTGGTTCTCGCATGATCTTCTCCCTATATATATATATATATATATATAGGTAAAGGATTCTGTAAAAAGTCCATCTTTTGTAAAAAGTGTAAGAAATAATCTTGGAATGACAAGTGTCCCTTCTCTTAATTAATTCAAAAGGGTAGATTAGTAATTGTACATTTTTGTCATTTAATTGATTTACTATATAACTGGAAAAAAAAACTGGCCATGAGAATTTTTAGGGATTGATTGTTTCATCATCATCTTCACGTCATCTTCTCTGATTTGAACACACATGCATCTCCGACCACCGTCACCAATTTCTTTCGTCTCCACAAATCATTCACCGTCATCGTCTTTCATCTTCTCATCCTCATTTCTGATCGTGACTTGAATCATGGTCATGGTGTTTTAAAATATGGGAATGTTTTGTATTTTGATTGTCCAGATGTTAAAACACCATGGATGTAATCACAATACAATGTTTTCTGGATTCTAGATAAAACACCATGACTTGAATCATAGTCAATTTATCCAGTTATTTTAAAACACCATGCCATGAATCTGATTATACAATGTCTCCATATAAAACACCATGACTTGAATCATATATGTTTAAAATACCACACCATGAACAATGTCTACAGATAAAACACCATGACTTGAATCATAGTCATAGTGTTTTAAAATCTGGGGATGTTTTTGTATTGATAAAACACCACGCCATGAACAATGTCTCCTGAAAAATACCATGACTTGAATCATAGATGTTTTAAAACACCACGCCATGAACAATGTCTCCAGATAAAACACCATGACTTGAATCATAGTCATGGTGTTCTAAAATATGTGAACGTTTTCTATTGATAAAACACTACGCCATGAACAATGTCTCCAGATAAAACACCATGACTTGAATCATAAGCGTATAAAACACCACGACATGAACAATGTCTCCAGATAAAACACCATGACCTGAATCATAGTCAATTTATCCAGTTTTTTAAAACACCACGCCATGAATCTGATTATAGATCTATTTATGATAAAGTATGAAGAAATTCGTTGATTTTTTGGAGATTGATAACGGTTACCATATAATTCGCTGATCTTTAGGAAGGTTGATGGGGGTTTTGAAACGGTTACCATATTTTGAAACGTTGGAAAAGTCACTATTGCCCTTCAATTTTTACATAAGGTCCTTCTAATTAAAACACAATTTACATTTTATACCCTATTGATCTCAACCATTAGATCAAATATCCAATGGTTTAAAACACTTCTTACCCTTCTTACATTTTAGACACTTTTTACCATATCCCTACCCTATATATATATATATATATATATATATATATATATATATATATATATATATAGGCTAATTATAAGGAGAAAACTCACTCCAGTTGACGAAACCCTGAAAACTCTAACATGTGGCTAGGATTGATCCACGTTTGAATTTAGATTGAGAGGAGTAAGGGCATGATGGTCATTTTCTTTCTTACATTTTTGAGATTATGGTGATGGGCTGATGATGTGTCTGCACACGCAGACTTGTCATATTTGCTTCTTCAAGTTTGTTTTTTCTCTCACATCTTTCTCTCACAACTTTCCTTTTACTACTCATCCTTTTCATTTATACATATCTCTCATCATCTCACATCATTTATTCAAACCAGAGAGGAGTGAAAACAATTAAAAGCTGTACATAAATTATCCTCTCTCTCTTGTTCCAATATAGATGAAACAAGATCAAAAATCAAATCTCTCACATCTCATTTCTCCCAAACAGAGTCTTTTTGTGTTTTATGAAGCATTTCTCAAATGAAGAACATATTTTACTTCCCAAAAATCTAGAGAGATAGATGGTTAGAGAGAGAAGATCGGAGAGAGAGAGGCAATGAGGATCGGTGAGAGAGGCAGTGAAGATCGGAGAAAGATCAGAAGATCGAACTGGTGTTCCATACAACATCAGACTTAGATCTGGTTCAGATCCGAAATCCAAAAAGACGTTCCAATTCCAAGAGGTTACCAGATCCAAAAGATGCTCCAGATCCGGTTGAAGATGTTCGATGTTGAAGATGATATTCCATATAACGATTCGATGTTGAAGATGATCCAAAAGATGTTCGATGTTGAACATGATGTTCCATATCTAAAAGATCCTCCAGATCCATAAGTATGTTTGTTTTCAGGGTTTTTTTTTTCAGATTTGCATTTTTTTGTGTTTTATAGATCTTTATTTTTTCTGATTTGTAGATCTGCAACTTTTTTCATTTTTTTGTTCAAGAAGATGAATGTTTTTTAGTTCTTGTTTTCTGGATATGTTGTTTTTTATTACTGATTTTTTCGTTTTTTTTTTGTGTAAAATTTGTTCTTATATAAACAATTTGATTTTTTTTTTCATATCTGAACAAATGGAAACAATTTGATTTAAGTTCTTATGTATTGGATTAAAATCTAAGTTACTTTCTTGTTTATTGTTATGATGATTGAATCTAAAAAATCTGTTGTTGTTGGATTCTTGTTAATAAAGTTATATTTTTATATGCATGTTATATTTTTGATGTAACAATTCTCATGACAATTTTATGCGTCTTAGTTATGAAACTCCAAGATCTAGGCATTTTTTATGTAACACTGCGTAACCGGGTGTTAGAAATGTAACAATCGAAGAAAAAAACATGTTACATTTTTTGTGTTACATAAATAATGCCAGTTACGTTTTTTTGTGTTACATAAATAATGCCCGTTACATTTTTTGTAACAATCAAATCAAAAATTTCTGTTACATTTTTTTTGTTACATAAAAAATGTAACAATCAAAGAAAAAATGCCTGTTACATTTTTTGTGTTACAGAAATAATGCACGTTAAAGAAGATAAAGTGCATTGTCACTTTTTTTAAATTACTGTAAAAAATAAAGTGTGTTGTTACATTTTTCCAGGTTATATGTTACGTTTCTATGTAACACATGTAACAAAACCAAAAAAAATATGTTACAAAAATAGATTGTCATATACACATGTAACAAAACAAAAAAAAATATACGTCCAAAAATATATTATAAAAATATAAGTACAAAAATAGATTGAAAAGTAGTCTTACAACTTGCAAACTTTTGTAAGAGAAGAAAAGTAGTCTTACAACATGCAGACTTTTGTAAGAGAAATTGAATTAATATTCCAAGATTACCCTTTAAGACATGAAATATATTATAAAATTGAGACAAAAGTACACAAAAGCAACTTATGGACAAAAAGTGAATCATAGTCATCCATCAAGTATGATCAATGGTTGTTATTGGGTTTTCAGGGTTTAGTCAACTGGAGTGGGTTTTCGCTTTATCCTTCCCCTATATATATATATATATATATATATATATATATATATATATACATAGGGAGAGGATCATGAGAAAAATACATCTAAATGAGAAAACTAGAAAACTAACTAAAAAAGCCTAAAAAAGCTAAAAAACATACCAATTTTTTTTTACAATTTTTTTATAAAAAAATGAGAACTTTTTGAGATTGTTGCCATTGGAATATATTCTTATAAAAATATATCCAGTCTCAAATGCATGCTTTATATATTCCCGAAAACGAGAACTTTTTGAGTTGAACTTGTTAGAAGTCGGTTCAAGTTGAAACATTTTCTAATTTATAGTTCTAAATATGATTACAGAAGTTATATTGTTTTGATAAAGTTGAACAGATAAGTTGTTTGTATATTAACTAGATATCTCGGTTACAATATATGATCACTATAATGAGTAAACTAGATGTGACAGAGTGAAATTATTTGGTATGTGTTTTATGACCAGAATCTCATAATGATGTTGAATAAGTTGGTAGAAGGTATTTGCATTTGGTCATCTTTAGTTGTTGTTGCATTGTTTCTATCATTGTTCTTTTCTTCTAATGCTACTGCTAAATTTGATCAACTGTTTCAGCCTTACTTGGCTCCTGATCATTTTTCGTTTGATGGTGATGTCGTCAACATGAGACTAGATAACTTCTCTGGTATACATTTGTTGCAACTTTGAATGAAATTTTTAACCTAAGTCTATCAATAATTATTTATGTATTTTGACATCAGGAGCTGGATTTTCATCAAAGTCAAAGTACATGTTTGGAAAAGTCAACATTCAGATCAAGCTTGTTGAAGGCGATTCCGCGGGAATCATAACTGCATTCTACGTGAGTTATTTTGTTTTTCTACAATGACTACTTGTACAATCTCTTAACATACTCTTAAGTTTACACTCAACTTATTTTTCTACTCAACTAATGGAATCAAAGATCATTGGAGAAAATGAAGTCATTAACGAATGCAAAATAACTACATCGTCTTCCAGTTCTGCTATGGTGAGTTATCATTATTCATAGCATGAAATGCATTTATCTAAAAGTTCTTTAGTGACGGTTCTGATATTCAGTTGACCACCAACTTTACACAGCAAGAGCCCCTTCCAGATGAAATAAGTGCTACAAAAGAAAAGGGTAACGGCTTAATGATGAACACAAGCAATCCCCACATTGTGGTGAGTTCGTCTTAATGTAAACGTCTAAAAATATTCCAACAATTTCAACTTTCATGTTTCAACCATTAAAAAACTGAACTCTGTGCAGGAAATGCAAAACTCTACGATTCCGGATGACAGCAAGAAAGCTGGCTCATTGAACACCGAGAAACCTGAGTTTGAATCGACCCACTAAGATCTTTGAAACTGAGTCGCTTTGTTTCGAAACAGTAGTTTGAATCGACCCACTAAGATCAATTGAAATCTCAGGTTTGTTTCGAAACAGTAGTTTGAAACTGAGTTGCTTTGTGTAAGTGAACTCAAATCGGAATATTCATGAATATCTATTTGTCGGATCTGGGTTCGTTCATCAGGTTTGTTTGTTAGTGAAATTCTGTAGTTATTGCTTGCTTAAAACAGTGTTTTAAAAATGTAAATCATAATCTTAATTTTAATTGTATTTTACATAAAACCTATAGTTTTTCAAACAGTGTTTTAATCCGAGAAAAAGTGAAACCACTGTTTTGGGTTAAAACAGTGTTTTGAAACCACTTTTCGGTTAAAACAGTGTTTGAAACCACTGTTGGGTTAAAACAGTGTTGTTAAAACAGTGTTTTGAAACCACTTTTGGCTTAACAGTGTTTGAAACCACTGTTGGTTTTAAACAGTGTTTGAAACCACTGTTTTAACCCAAAAGTGGTTTCAAAATCCTGTTTTAACAACACTGTTTTAACCCAACAGTGGTTTCAAACACTGTTAACCCAAAAGTGGTTTCAAAACACTGTTTTAACCCAACAGTGGTTTCAAACACTGTTTTAACCCAAAAGTGTTTTAACAACAGTTGTTTGACTTTGGTAAAACAGTGGTTTGACTTTGGTCAAACAGACTTTTGTACCACTAAGAATTATATTTTTGCAGTCAAATAGTTGTTTGGCTTTGGTCAAACAGTGGTTTGACTTTGGTCAAACAGTGGTTTGACTTTGGTCAAACAGTGGTCAAACAGCCTTAGAAGAGTCCAGCTAGGATGAAGTCGAGATTTGATATATAGTTTTGATTATCTGCTTTTTATGAAGAAAGAGAAAGTTCAATTTGTTTTAACATCTAGGGTTCGTGTTTCGTGGTCCTTTTTATAGTTCGTTGCCGGTTACTTCACAACTGTTTTCCTGTTATTGTTTCCGGTGACCCTTTAATTGCTCATGATCAATGGAAGGTATATTTCTAAACTTGAAATTTAATTGAGTTTTTTTTATGTACTGGTAATTGATGTTTGTGTAAATGTATGAATGCTTTTTGGTATTTTTTTGCTAATTATTTTTATAGCTTAACTAATTAGCCTGCACTGGTCTTGAAATAATCTCCAAAGCAGATGCATTCAAGAAGCAAGGCTAGGCTTGGTATGTTCGTCAGTCTATGTAAATTTTGTAGGTTTATCAGATCATGACTTTTTAAATTTTTATTTAACCCATGTATATTGTAGTGAAGATATTTAATGTCCCAATTTTGGTATGATTTTAAGTATGTGTTAATTATAGTAGTAACTTTCTCGAGCACGGGAATCAATTCCAGGTAATAACCTAGTATATATATATATAGGAGAAGGATCCATTAGGAACCACCCTTTATTGCGAGAACCAATGTGAACACAACCAAAAATACCTAAAAATAGCTAAAAAAAAACAAAGAATTTTTTTTAAATATTTTTTATAAAAAAACGCTACTTTTAGTAGCCAAAATTTTTTTTTAAATTTTTTTTTGGCTACTAAAAGTAGCGATTTTAATGTAAAAAGTATTAAAAAAAACATTTTTTGTGTGTTTTTTGATTTTTTTTTTTACTTTTTTCGGTTTTTTGGGGTTTTAGTTTTTAGCATTTTAGCTTTGGAGGTGGGGGATAGGGGTTTAGGTTTTGGTGGGTGGGTGGGGAGGTTAAGTTTTTTTTGTGGGCGGGGGGGGGGGGGGGGGGTTGGGGTTAGGTTTTTTTAGGTATTTTTGGTTGTGTTCACATTGGTTCTCGCGGTTCTCACAATAAAGGTGATTCCCGCATGAACCTTACCATATATATATATATATATATATATATATATATATATATATATATATATATATAGGGGGCTGCTAGAATGAGAACCACCCCGAGTTCTAAGAACCGCGAGAACCACACCATCCGGGTCGCCGTTTACCATGATTTTTTTTACAACTAGATGTGTGTATTATAAACACAGCCGTAAAAAAAAATTTAAACGCCGCGGCCGAGGGGGTAGTTTTTTACACCACAAGTTTGGTGTTTTTATTTTTTTTTCTTTTTTCTTTTTTTTTACACCAAACTTGTGGTGTAAAAAACTACCCTCTTGGCCGCGGCGTTTAAAATTTTTTTTAAGGCTGTGTTTATAATACACACATCTAGTTGTAAAAAAAAATCATGGTAAACGGCGACCCGGATGGTGTGGTTCTCGCGGTTCTTATAACTCGAGGTGGTTCTTATTTTAGCGCAATTCTATATATATATATAATGCTTTTCAACTTTCAATCTGATTTTAAAACACGTTTGTAATTTCATACCTAAAAAGTTTGTATTCGTGACAAGTATGACTCAGGGATTTCCGCGTGTACAAGCCTTCCTCGACAAATTGGGTTGTCGGTGATACTCATTCGTTTTATAGTACATTATTATCTTTTTTATTCACTTTCTAGTTTCGTACTGAGGATAGCAATCTGGAAGATTAGACATAAGCTTTAACTAACATAAGACAAAATAGTTTACAAGTTAAATAACTTCAACAGACTTAGTATACTTGAACGGCATAAAAATGCAAGGACAACCTGCGTTGATTCATGACGAGTATGACTAAGGGATTTCTACGTGTATAAGCCTTTCTCGACAAATTGGGTTGTCGGTGATACTTATTCGTTTTGTAGTACATTTTAACTTTTTTATTTACTTTCTAGTGTCTTACCGAGGATAGCAATTGGGAAGATTAGACATAAGCTTCAAGTAACATAAGAGAAAAGTAGTTTGCAAGCTAAGCAAATTCAGTAGACTTAATATACTTGGACCGCATAAAAATACAATGAAAATACAAGGACAATTATTCAACTCCCTAAAAAATATAAGTTACTCGGATACGTATTTAATAAATAAGTTTCACCTCCAATGCGAGATACACACTCTTGACTATTTTGTCCCTTCGATTGCATTAAAAAGCAATGATGATAGGTGAGATTTCGTTATATCGGGACGACCATGCCCATCTCCTTCTCCATACATGAATTGTGCCATTCTAGCCATGTTTGATGCATATTCGACGTACTCTCGTGAAAACTGAGAATTGGCACGTGTTCGTTCTTTGTTAAGTTTCTTCCATGTGTCCCGAATCATTTCTTTGATGTACTTTCTAGCTTCTTCTTCTGTTGCACCACTCTCGTGCATGTAACACTGGATTGATTTTGGAATGTCTCCTCTTGCTAGTTCATCCTTAAAAACATAAGAGAAATTGTAAGTATGTGTGTGTATATAGATACATACATAGACACACAAACACACACACACATATACATAGGGTATGGATATGATAAAAAGGACCAAAATCATTGAAAGGGTAGGAAGACATAGGAGAATGACACATACATAAATCTGGAAAATGGGTGGAATGGTATAAGAGTAATCTTGTCATTTCTCGGCACATACACCCTATTTTTAAACATCAGCAACTTTTTCATACGTTAAACGGTTTTTTTTTAAATACACCATAAAATCTAGTGTTTGTTTATTTTTCCAACGAGTATGATATTGCCATATAAAACTCAGAAAGAAAAAACGACAAAATAGAATAGTTTTTGTTTTTTTTATTATAATTAATTTAAACATTTTTTATTTTTATAAATTTTCAGGTTGTTTTGTAAAGTTTTGATTATGTCGCTACGACATGCTTATTATTACTATAAAGATGCCAATATAAAATTTGTGCAAAATCGAGTTGCGCAAAGTAACGTCATTTTCCCTTTTCTGTCATTCTAATAATTTAGCATTTTTATTTAAAGTAACGTCATTTTCACTTTTCTGTCATTCTAATAATTTGATGTAACGCGTTATAAAATCCAAAATAAACAATTGTGGTGTGTTTATCTTATCAATGTTTTGGTAATTAAAAGTTTTGTTTAAAATCGAACGGTGTGAATATAACTATTTTTTTACCTCGATGAACCAAATTGATATCATCTTAACCATACCACTACCAGCATTCGGCTTTGTTGTTTTCTTGACTTTTTAGTATGATGAATCATTACCTTTTGAACAACATCGATATTAACATTTGTATGTATAATTTTAATTAATGTAAACCATGTGTTGATTGCTATATCAAGTGTTGGTATCGTACCGGTATACCGCTTTCAACCAAATCCCCGGCGCGTATAGCGCACCACGTGGTAACTCCCACCAGTTAATAAAAAAATGCATACCGTGGATGTCCCCAAGTCATCAGCCAGTCGTAAGACTAGTGACGAGTAGCGATCTATTTTCTCGAATTCTTCCATGCGTTGCAAGATTTCTTGGGTTGCACCAACCGATGTTGCAAATTTAGCATGCATGAGTACTACGGGACCAGATATTGACACATAACCATTATCCAAGTACTCTTGGAGTGTTGGTTTATACCCACTATAGTACCACCTTGCTTCTACTAGGTAGGCCTTGCATAGATCTGCCCACTACAATATTACCGTTCCAAAAAAAAGTTATAGATAATAGATCTGACATAACATTATTATAGTTCAACATCAAAGATAGTTTAGTTACTGCTTTCTTAAGGTACGGGAGGATGAGGATCCCTGTGTTTCTTAATGTGTCATACGAGATCTCATTAATCGTGTTGTAGAATCCGTGGAAACCTATCTTCATGTAATCCGGGAGTTCCTCAATCGCATCGATATCCCATCTGCCGATTAGATTTTTAATCAGTTCTCATAAGCTATATGATTCGAATGAACACGAACACAAATGTACCAGCTTGATAAACATGAGTTCTAAGTACATTATGGTGTACCTGTCTATCACGTTGGTAAATCGTTGAAGTTCATCCAAAGTACCATACACGTCATAAATATCATCTATAGCGGTGACCATGGCAACACACCTGACTAATGAACTCCTTCCAATGCTATAGTGCGGTAGGTAACCAAAACCAACCGTCCACAGAAAACTCGGCACTAAGCTGTCTCGAATAAAGCTAAGCTCCCTAGCCCATTTTAAATTTCTCCACCACCTAAAATATATATAGTATGTGTGAGGGTTGGCTTAATCTATTTGTGATGATCTTAACACGTGAAAAATATGATAATACATGTATTGTATACGGTCCCTAAAATAGAGACAGTTATAGTTGGAGTGGGTTTTAATGAAAAGCAGAAATTTCTAAGTATATATAGTGATTATTTGCTCTACTTGTCAAAACTGAAAATTAAACAATATTTAACGTAAATCACCTATTGAAATCCAATTTGTGAAATATAAAATAAATCACAACGATAAATGACACTAAGTGCTAATCCTAACAATTTCTAATATGTTGACAGACAAAAAATTGCATAACCGTATTCAAATAATCGAAAAATAATGTACGGTTTTATTGTATAATCAAGAAAATTGGGACTCCAAGGTAGGGTTTATATTTTTGATACAGTTATAAGTCATCGCTAGGTAGATGTATATACATAAATAATAAGTTTTTTTTAAAGGCATATATTATTATTAACAACCACCAACCCTTAGCAATAACTAGTAACTAAATAGTTTGATTCTAGCTCCTTGCTACTTTGTTATTATATATTGTCAATCCAAAAATATATATATATTTGGCGCACATGATATAGAAGTGATACATACCTTGATGCCTGTTTTAGATCTTCAATATGAACAGCCTGAACCATATTAAAATCCAATTTTGCAAGCTCCAACAATGTGGGATTCATGTCACTTCTTTTCTCGTATACGTCGATAAACCACTTAGACTCTATTCTTGGCACTCTCCAGTGCAGTGGAAGCTCCAAAGCATGGCTTACTAATGATGATATACTCTCATCCATCTTGTTTTGATTTTCTTTGAGATAATTTGCTGTGAAGTCACTAACATCGTCCAGTATGCTTTCATCCTCAAATGAATGATAAGAAGCCTCGTACAAATTCAACATTACCATCATATCCTCGAGCGAGTGTGGCTTAAGATTTTGAGTCTTGTCCTTAAAGTTGTGAAATATGTCTAAATGTAGAGCAAAGTTTAATAAATATTACTTTAATCTGTTTTATTAACATCAACCAAACTTCATGCACGAAAAAACAATCAATACAAATGTATATAACTTATATTAGTTGGCAGTTTCTATTTTTTTTTTTCTTTTGCATCATGCTAAATCTTCAAGTATGTTCTTTGTGAATATAAATTCCTGAATCATATATAATTTTGTACCTTGAGGAACCTGGTTATAACCATGTTGTCTCAGTAGTCGAAATCCTAGGGCTTTAAGGTTCAAATCCATTGTGTTCCACTTGTCATGAGTTTTGAAGTAATTGTTGTAAATCACATCCAATAGATTTCGTATTTCATCTTCAAAGTGATAAGATATTCCGAGTCTCTGCAAATCATCAATCAACTCTAGCGTACTCAATGGACCTCCCACTTTGCGTATTATCATCCTCACCCCATCCTTCAAAGTATTTGCTCTTGCATTGTAATCTTCTCCCTAGATGGTTGAATATTAGTACAAGTGTTCGCAATGGCGGATTTAGAAAATAATTATAGAGGCAACCTTAATTTTTTTTATAGGGGCAGCAAAATAAAATAAAAACGTTAAATTTCTAAAAAAAAAAAAATACACTACTGCCGGAGTGTCAAGGGGTAGTGGGGGCTACCCCATGTTGTAAGGTATATCCGCCATTGAGTGTACATTATATACTACTAGAAATTAGTATAAATGGAATTAAAATTGCAATCATACTGTGTATTCACTAGAAAGTGATTGAATATCATCAAACGACCATAACGATGGCGCATAGTTTGCTGATCGTCTAGGGACGGGTTCAACCGTTTTTACGACCTTCGCAGTGATACGCTTCTTTGATGTGGATTGTGATGAATGTAGTGGCCTCCCAATGTCAAATTGTCTACATCTATCATGATGATTTTTGTAATGGAGAATTGAACAAGAAATAGAGCATATTGAAGCCATCTTGAAGGAAATATGCTAAAAAGTAATAAACCGGTATAAGATTTGTTTGAGTTGTTGTTACTATGAATGTGTGTATATATAGAGGAAGATGTAAACGTTACTCGTCGGAAACAGTAAGTTTCATAGACCAATTATCACATGTCTATTATTAATATAAATAAAAACGATCCGAAATTTTACACCGGACCGTTTTGACCCGTACCGTTTTGACGCGAACCGTTTCAACCCGTACCCTTTCGAATCGAACCGTTTCGACGCGAACCGTTTCGATCCAAACATTTTAGACGTGGACCGTTTTGACTCGTACCGTTTCCACCCGTACCGTTTTGACCCAAACCGGGGGTTGTGGGTGCCGGGTGAGGGATTCCAATTCATTTGACAACCAAACACATAAAAAATGGAATTGAGATTCCAATTCCAATTGGAATGTTTAAATTCCAAATCCAATTCCTTCAAATTCTATTTCCTATACAAATTCCGATTCCAATTCCAAATCATTCCGCGAACCAAACACCTCCTAACAATATTTGTAGATAGATACTAAAGACTAAAGACATCCATATTTTTATTTTATTTATTCTGGTAATTAAGTTGTGTGGTGAAATTATTAGACTAAGCGGTATGGGGGTCGGCTTAGGCCCGGCGCCGGTCCCCCACACCGCCCCCCTCATCCCGTCCCGGCTAGACCGGCTCCTCACAGACGAAGTCGACGGTCCAAATTTCAAAAATATAGTCGTTACTAACGGCTACTTTTAATTAAAAAAATTACTTTTTCACTTTAAATATATATCAACCTCATCTATTTTTTATACCATTCTCATCCATTTCTCCCATTCTTCTCCTATTCTCATCCATTTTTATAAAAAACACTCCCATTTTTTATACAATCATGAATCCATTCAACCCAAACAACCCCAACCCGAACAATCCCAACCCAAACCAACCTAATTCCGTTCGTTTAAAGACTTTGCGGCCGAAAAATATAGTCACAAGAAAAACGTGTCGGCCGACTATGCTCGAGCGGAGGATTTTAGGATAATGAGGTTGGATATCGACTCGGTTCCGGAGGACGAACGAGAGGTGTATCGGAGGATGAAGGAAGAGGTGAAGAAAAAATGGAACTCGTAGGTTTTTTTTTTTTTCGGAAATGTTTTTTTATTTTTTTTTATTTTTAGGAAATGTAATTTTTTTTATGTTATAAAATGAATTTATTTATGTTGTTTTATGTTGTATTTTTTAATTTTTATAAAGTTTTTATTAAGTTAATAAAAAAAACTTAGAAAATTATAAAATATTAAGGTGGGTAGCCCCATCCTCCACCTTCCTCAAATTGAGAGGAGGCCCATCCTCCATGAGCCGGTGATGTAGTGGCGGTCCATTCTTATGGGGATGGACTTCCCCATACCCTCTAGTCTTATAATATTAGCTTATGGAAATTTTAGTTATAATATTTGTTCATGATTATTGCAGACGGCAGGACTCATCATTATGTTTTGGAGCATGTGCCCGTGCTAACATGAGAAATGGTGAACTCACAAATTGTGCAGTGGTTCATCTCTACTTGAATATGTAAGCATTGGTGTTGTAAAAATATAGTTGTTAGGCTTCTCGGTATGGGTTGCGTCTCAGGATCGTTTCGGAGTGGCGTTGGGCTCAACACTATCCCCCCCTGCCGGCGTCCACACCGTCCACCTGCGGACGTTTCCGACGGGCCACAAAAAGACAAAAACCACCCCCCTCTTTCTTACACACCTATACATACAATATATACATATACATTTTAGGTCCATCCCCTCATTTCCATATCTCCATCCTCTTTGCACCATCCTCACACCCATTTTACGTGGATCCTACGTGACGGATCATCCTCCAAGGGAGGACCATCACCATACCGCATAGCCTTATCTTACTATCATAATATTAAGGGCACCTTTAATACAAAACCAACTTTAAATACAAAACCATGAAAACCGCATCAACTTAGTGGCAGAGAAAGAGAGATTGTTATATGGTTACATAACCATCTTATGTATTATGGTTAAAACAATAGACATAGGTGTCTACGTGGTTCTCGACTTAAAATTAGTTATGTATAGTTTTATAAATGTAACAACAGGGACCTTATGTGTAAAAACAAAAGAATAAAAGTAAATATTGTTTTTTGAATATACTTTAAACAACATGTAAGACTACATGGTATGGTGATGGACCATCCTTGGAGGATGATCCGCCACCTAGGCGACACATCATAGTCCTCACTAAGATGGTCCATCCTTCAAAACTAGAAGGCATGGTAGGATGATCCTAGTCATAGTCCTTCAACACTTTTTATGTTTTTTTTATGTTTTTTATTATTTTATTTTTTTTTTAACATTTGACAAATACACTAATAAAATATTTTCATTAATATTAAACACACATTACATAAATATTAAAAAAAACATAAACTTAAAAAAAAAGACTTAATAAAAATAAACATAAAGTTAAATAATTTGATGCTTTTTCATGATGTCGTTTTGTAGTTTTTTCAACATCGAACGTTTCGGCTCGGGTTCGTTCTCGACATTCATCATCATTATTTCCCATTCCTTAAGCCGAATTTTTTCATCGGAGATTCGGATTTTCTCATTCGACAATCGGACCTTTTCTTTTAACTTCTCGTCCGATGCACGACTTTTTTCTTCGACGGCCCGCTCCTTCGCCTTCGACTTTTGAGGTTGAACGGGTGGAAAGTTCCAAGCACCCCGCATCATCATTTGTTGAAGAGCTTGATTTTCGGAGATTTGAGTGAATTGGTTGGGCGATTGTTGGAATGACGCAAACGCGTTCGATGAAAACTGGGAGAATTGGTTCGGTTCTAGCGTTGGATAATATCCCGGAACCGAAAAAACATTTGGTTGGGTCGGATTGGTGGGAGTATTCGGGTTGTTCGAAGGAGTGTTGGGAGTATCCGGGTTGTTGAACGGATCCATGAAAATTATGTGGAAGAAGGTTGAGAGTGTAGTGGAAGAGAGTGTAAAAATTATAGGAGAAAATGGTGAATTGTGGAGGTTAATTTGGTGTTTGATAGTGAAAATGGATGTTTAATTTATATAATTTAAAATTATAGCCGTTTGGCTTTATTCAAAATATAGAAATTTAATTTTTTTTTTATTAACGGTCATATTTTAATAGGGGGGCCCACACTTTTTGCGTCGTCGCCAACGTCCATTTTCGGACGGAGAAGACGGGGACGGTAGGGGGCGGCACGGTGTTTGGACCGTCGCCGACCCGCGACGGGCCGGGGCCGACCCCCATACCGTATAGCCTAAGTTGATGAAACATTCAAAAGTCAAATATGTACTGACGGACCCAGGATTTTATTTCAATGGGGTCCATTTTCGGGTCGGTCCTCGTTCGGGTCGAGTTAAAGTGAGGTTTGAACTAGATTTAAAAAAAAAAACTAAGAAAAATGGGCTTATCAAGGATTGAACCCATGACCTCTTGGTGGAAAAAAGGGAGATTTACCACTACACCAGCTTTCTTTTTATTTCTATGGTGTCCACCTAATTGTATTTATAGGGTACATATACAATTTAATATACCGAATCTACTATATTTTTTTAAAAGATTGGGATTCGGTGACCCCGATGGCACCAATGTGTGTCCGCCCCTGCAAATATGTGCCTTCGTCTTCTTTGTTATCCACGTGACTTTAAATTTTTTTCCATATATTGTATGGCATGTTACTTTAACTTTTTTCCATATATTGGATTCCATGTGATTTTAACTTTTTATTTCGAACAAACTTTTTGTACACTAGTTAATATTAAATAAAATGACAACTATTTCTTCCATATATAGTATTTCACATGATTTTAACTTTTTTATTGGGTAAATTACACTTTTCGTCCTTTATGTTGTTATCGAGTTGCACTGTATGCCCTTTAACTTTAATAATTACAGTCACAATTCTTTATTTGGAAAATGCGTTACACCTTTCATCCTTTGTCACTAACCTGATTAACATTTTTAGTTAAGTTTAGGATGTGCCTTGCACATGAGGGTAGATAGGTAATTTTACTAATTTATTTATCTAAAACAAATCTATACTTTCTATAAAAGGAGAAATCCAAGTGACATAAGAAAAGCTGATGTGTCAGCAGGAGAGAGTGTCCCACAAGGCTTTTCTTATCTCATTATTACATCACAAAGCCTAAAATATAAATCACCTTAAAATTCAAAGTTGGCCCACATTTAGATTCCAAATGTCTGTTGAGGGGAAACGTCTGCCCAATATTTTATAATCAAACATCAATTCTTAATATCTCTGTCTATTCTCTCTCAATATTTTATAATCAAACGTTTGCCCAATATTTTATAATCAAACATCTGCCCTCAACATTTTATAATCAAACATCAGTTCTCAATAAACATCTGTTGAGATTCAAAATTCTGGCTCCACATTCAAAATTCAAACCATATATTTTATTCTAATCCTATAAATAAGGGTTAATAATCTGGCTCCACATTCAAATCTCTCCCGCTCACATCTGTGATCGTATCTCTCCCTTCAAATCCATCATTCTCATGATTATGGCTACATGTTATCGTTCCAGTATCATTGTTCAAACATCGTCGTTTCAATGAAGGTCCTTATCACACATCAGCCTTTCAATATCTCTGTCTACTCTCTCTCGACGCCCTCTCTCTAAAACTGTAGAGATAGAGAAGAGGATGAAGACGACAGAGGCGTTGCATTTAACATCGATTTTAATGGTAGTTTAAAAAATGGATATTTTTTGATTTTTTCTTTTTTTTTTCCCAATCTGAAGTTTTCTATGCTAAATGTTCTTCAGGTAGATCTTGCTGGATTTCTTATTTGGTGTTGAAGTCTTCAGTTCTTTGGCCGAGCTTCCGAATGTGATGAAGGTTATAAAATTAGACCTTTATAAACAAACTCAATACGTTATAAAATGGAGCCACGATTTTATTGATAAAGAGGTAATGTCTTTTTGTGTTTAAAATAAATCATGATTCTATGAAATTTGATTGATATGTTTGTAGCTTTGATTTTGTCTTTGAACAAAGATGTGATTACGAGTAGATTGATTTGAATGTGGTATAAACTCAACTGGTGGAATGACAGCAAGTTTAGCTTATGCTTCAAGCTGTCTTGATCTCTTTGGAGGCTGATAGATGGCTTTGGGAGGTATGAAAAGCAGAATTGATATATTTAGGTAAAATGAGGTTGAATGAGGATAACCCAACAGTTGAGGATCTCATTCTACATGTCCGATAAATTCAATTGTATTCTCAAATAACGCTTCCTAGATTTTTGAAGACCGACAAATGTCTAAAGAAACATCACTCTGGACATATGTTGGTCTTTGTCGGTCTTCAAAAATCTAGGAAGCATTGTTTGAGAATACCATTGAATTTATCGGAGCTGTCGAATGAGATCGTCCACTGTTGGGTGATCATCTTTTCAATCCCATTTTCCCTAAATATATTTGTTATGAGTCATTTTCTGAGCGTACATATCTTGATCAATATCCTGCTTCTAATTGTTTATTTGTGACCAGGATACTGGACGGGGATATTGCTAACATCCTGGGCGATATCCTGAGGTTGATTGAATTGACCACGTGCAGGTTAAACGCTGGGGTTTGCTAACGGTCAGATGGACTTCTTATCCTTGAGACTCGGGCAAAACAGTTGGGAGAAAGACGTTGAAGCCGGAAGATGTGGATTACAACGTTCACATGTGGAATATTCGCCGGATCCCGGAATAATAGGATAGTTGGTTGTTTTCTTTTTACTATAAATAGATTGATCGGATCAGATTAAGGCACATACACTCATTCACACACTTCGCTCTCTAGTTTCTAGCAATCATTACACACGAACACTTGTACTCAAATCTCATTGTAACACTTAGTTGATCCGTATCATATCCTGCACTGTATCCTGAAGTTTGAAGCAATAAGAAGAACAAGGCAGCTGCGATTGTCAGCTCCCGAGGTTTTATGCCGGCGATCTAGATTGATCAAGGGCTTTCCTCGTACATCACGTGTCAACCTTTACTTTTCTGCTCATTGTTTGATCACAGATACAGCTCTGTATCCTGAGCCGTATCCTGAATACTGTTTTTCTAAACAACTTAACCAACATATTTTCAACAGACTTTTTAGCACACTACCTCACTTAACTAATTTGGTCACTTAATTGCTTCGGTAATTTTTGACCAAAACAATTTGGCGCCCACCGTGGGGCAAGTGGTGCTCTCTTTACTAAAAATTTTTGTGAAATCACTAATCAGTTTTCTGTTTTCAAAATTTTTTGCCACATCGTTTACAATGGCCTCAAGATCAAACATGAGCTCCTCCACTATGTCCGCTACGACTTCTGCTGCTACCGGTTCGGTGCTTCCACCACCTCCTCCAAGGATGCCGGTTTCGTCACAACCTCAGGATGTTATCCCTACCCGGGGTGTTCAGGGATCTGCTCCCATTTTGGCTTCTAATGATGAAATTCTAACCTTGTTTGGAAGTGTGCAGGAACAAATGAGACAGCAGCAGGAAACTAACCAAATGCTGTTAAGAGAAATACAACTCTTAAAAGCTGGCTCGAGCAGATCCACCGAAGATATCATCACTCCTCTACAACCCAGAACTTTGAACTTCAGTTCCGTAGTTTACATTGAGGATAACAGGGGGAATATTATGCCCAGCCTTCCTCAGAATCACACTCCTGAAATACCCTCCTCGGTCAGGATGTCAACCATGAGGAGCTCAGGATATGCTTCAGGATATGGGCAGAACCCTCAGACTGGTAACGTGTCTAATAATAATAATAATACTCTTGCCACTAACAGTGTTGGATCTTTGCAGGATACAGCTGTGACATCAGAATTATCTAGGGAGCTTCAGAAGCTAAAGGATATGATATCCAGTGTACCTAGGGTGGTTCAGCTAATTCTTGAAGTATCCCAGGATAGCCACAGGATATCTCGGTTTGTGCATCCTATTTGTGATGCTGAAATCCCAAAAAGATTCCAAACTCTCAACATGAAGCTCTATGATGGAACCACGGATCCTGAGGAGCATATTACCCAGTATAGGGAACGGATGGAAATCAATCCTATCCCTCCAGATCTCAAGGAAGCATGCGTATGCAAGGGATTCGGTTCTACCTTGACAGGATCGGCCTTAAAATGGCTGTTAAACGTTCCTCCTCACTCAATTACTTCTTTTGCTCATTTGGTTAACTTATTTAATAGTCAATTTTCTTGCAGCCGGAGTTTTGAGAAATTAACCAGTGATCTTTACAAGATAACTCAAGGACCTCAGGAATCCTTGAGGGATTATGTGAACAAGTTCAGTCGAGAATCCTTGGACATCCCGCATCTTGATGTTGCAACGGCTGTGCAAGCTTTTAAGATGGGGTTACAAAAGGATTCTCAGTTTTATCAGGATCTTGTAATGAATCCCTGCAGGAATCTCGACGAAGCTCGTAACAGGGCTTTGAGATATATCTGTTTGGAAGATGACAAGAAGATGCAAGAGAGGATGAATTCTATCTCAACCTATGAATCAACCAACAGGAAATCAGAATCCTCATATAAGCCATATCGCTCCAAGCCATATGACAGAAATGATAACAAGAGAGTGAATGTTGTTGAAGACGAGGATCCTGAAGAATATCCTGAATTATCTGAATATTGTTTTTCTGTTAATATACCTGAACTAATGTATGCTATGCAGGGTTTGGGAGATAAAGCCAGGTGGCCTCGGAAGAATCAACAAAAAGCTGATTGGAAGGATAAATACAAATGGTGTGCCTTCCATGAGGATTTCGGATATGTTACTGAGGATTGCATTGCCCTGAGGAAAGAAATAAGCTACCTACTAAGCAAAGGATATCTGAACGACTTGCTGGGGAGAAAGAAAATTAAAGGGCAGGATCCCGAGAAGGATCCTGAACGAGCAGCATCACCCCCAGCAGATGCCAAGATAATTAACTTTATTTCAGGAGGATCCGACATTTGTGGGACTTCGTATTCGGCGTCTAAGAGACATGCAAAGGAAGCCAAGAATGAAAAGGGAGACAAACCAGTCAGGATGACTACCCTCACAACTGATAAAGTGATCACTTTCGATAGTGATGACAGGGATACTGTTCAGGATCCTCACCATGATGCTTTGGTAATAACATTATATATGGCTAACCATTTTGTACGCAGGATATTGGTTGATAATGGCAGTTCCGTGAACATAATCCAACTAGAGACTCTGAAGAGAATGAATATATCTCCAATGGATATCACTTCAAAGTCCACCATGCTTGTTGGGTTCAGTGGAGAGGCTAGGAACACAATGGGAGAGATAAAGTTACAAGTATATGTTGAAGGAGTCAACTCAATACAACGTTTCCGTGTGATGGATTCTCTATCCTGCTATAACATCATACTGGGAAGACCATGGATTCACGACATGAAGGCTATCCCATCAACATATCACCAATGCATCAAGATCCCTACCCCTTGGGGAGTTGTCAAATTCGATAGTGATCAGCAGGAGGCGAAAGAATGTTACTCATCCTCGATGAAATCCTCGACCAGACCTAGTGCAGCATAGTAATTAAAGATGCGGGCCCAGGATATCGTGGGAGATCCGAAGCAGGATGTGAAGAAAATTAATTTTGATCAGGATAATCCTGATATCTCGGTGCTCGTAGGAACCAATATCCCTCAGGATATTGAAGAGCAGTTAACTAACTTTTTGAAACGCAGGATGTCAACATTTGCATGGAAGCATGAGGATATGACAGGTATATCCAAAGATATTATCACTCACAAGCTTGGAATTGACAGGTCGTTCAAACCCGTTCAACAAAAGAGAAGGAAGTTTGCTCCTGAACGGAACATAATTATTCAAGAAGAGGTTGAAAGACTATTGAAATCCAGGATGATCAGAGAAGTCAAGATTCCCAAAAGGCTGCAAATGTGGTAGTGGTTCAAAAGAAGAATGGGAAATGGAGAGTTTGTGTAGATTACATAGACTTGAATAAGGCTTGTCCTAAAGACCCATTTCCTCTTCCTCACATCGACTCAATGGTGGATGCTACCGCTGGGCACGAGATGTTAACCTTCATGGATGCATCCTCAGGATTTCAGCAAATTCAAATGGAACCTTCTGACCAGGAGGATACTGCCTTCATGACACCAACAGGTATTTATTGTCATACGGCTATGCCTTTTGGTTTGAAAAATGCAGGTGCAACATACCAGAGATTGGTAAATATGATGTTTAAAGACAAGATGGGGGACACCATGGAGGTATATATTGACGATATGGTGGTGAAATCTAAAAAGGCCGAGGATCACCTCCAGGATATCGAGGGAGTATTTGATATCTTGGATCAGTATAACATAAAGCTGAATCCTGCCAAGTGCCATTTCGGAGTGGGGGCAGGAAAGTTTTTAGGATACATGGTGACCAAAAGAGGGATAGAGGCAAGCCCGGAGCAGATTAAAGCTATCCTGGATATAAGATCACCCTCGAATATGAAGGATGTTCAACGATTAACAGGCCGAGTAGCAGCATTGAACAGATTTATTTCAAGATCCTCGGAAAAATGTATGGAATTCTATGATATCCTCAAGAAGAATAAGAAGTTCGAATGGGGAGCAAAGCATGAAGCAGCCTTGCAGGATTTGAAGCGATATCTCTCGACTGCACCTCTATTGATGAAGCCTGAAAATGGTGAACCACTATCCCTATACCTCGCAGTATCAGGGAATGCTGTAAGTGTCGTCCTTGTAAAGGATCATGAAGGTCAGCAATATCCTGTTTATTATGTTAGTAAAAGTCTGTTAGATGCTGAAACTAGATATTCTCATTTAGAAAAATTGATACTGGCATTAGTTATGGCATCAACGAAGCTTAGACATTACTTTGAAACACATAGGATTCATGTTAAAACTAATTATCCTATTAAAAATGTGCTTAGGAAACCAGAGATGTCCGGTAGGATGGCTAAGTGGTCAGTGAAGTGGAGTGCTTATGACTTAGTATATGAACCTAGAAATGCGATAAAGTCTCAGGCTTTAGCTGACTTTGTGGCTGATTTCAGTAGTGACATTCAGGATGAGGTAGACCTAGAAGTCCAACAGTTAGGAGAATCTTCAGAATCCTGGACATTATATACTGATGGTGCATCTAATGTAAGAGGTGTAGGTTTAGGTATACTACTAAAATCGCCACAGGGGGACATAATACCCCAGGCCATTAGGTGTGAATTTCCTGCTACTAATAATGAGGCAGAATATGAAGCTTTGATTGCAGGATTAGAATTGGCTAAGAATATGAGTATCAAGAATTTGCATGTATATGTTGACTCCTTGTTGATTACTAATCATTTTAATGGATCCTATGCAGTCAAGGGTGAGAAATTAATCGAATACCTCGGTATTCTCAAAAAATTAGCAGGATATTTTGATATTTTTACACTTGAACATGTACCAAGGGAGGATAATGCTGAAGCAGATGCCTTAGCAAACTTAGGATCATCAGTCAGGATACTGGAGGGAACCCAAATACCGATACTTCATATCCTGTATCCTGCTATGGATCCCTTCAAAGCTCAGGATAAAGAGGTAACAAGCATTCAGGATTCTGGTCATGATCCTGAGAAGGATACTGGATCCTGGATGACTCCAATCATAAGATATCTCAAGGAAGGACACATTCCTGAAGACGAAAATCCTAAGGCATTTAGGATGAAGGTATCAAGATTCACCATTATAAATAATATTTTGTATAAGAAATCTCTTGCAGGTCCATACCTAAGATGCTTGAAGGATCCTGAGGCCATGGAAGTGATTCAGGATATACACGAAGGGGATTGTGGTAACCACACTGGGGGCAGGTCATTGTTCTCCAAAGTATTAAGGACAGGATATTATTGGCCAACGATGAGAAAGGATGTTGCAGAATATGCTCGAAGGTGTGATGCATGTCAAAGACATAGTAACATACTACATCAACCAGCTGAACCACTATATCCTGTAACGTCCCCTTGGCCGTTCATGAAATGGGGGATGGATATAGTAGGGAAGTTACCAAAAGCTCCGGGAGGAAAAGTCTTTATGCTAGCTGTTTTGGTCAAAAATCACACAAGGATAATGCAACCAAACTCTTTGTAAACGGGGAATGATGCTTGGTATGATGAACAAAGATAAGGATCACTTCAATGAAAATTGCACAAGTGACACAAGGATTTATACGAGGAAAAAGCCCTTGATCAATGAATGATCTCCGGCATAAAAAACCTCGGGTGATGGAAACTACCGATCACCAAACTTCAATATAACAAACAATGTTTACAACTTCAGATGGTAACGAGCTAGGTACAAGGATCACTATAGTATCGTATGCTAAAGCGTGTGAGAAATGTGTTGTGTCCTCCAAATGCTGAAGAGTGCCCTTTATATAAGTGTGTGTGGTCGTATTTTAGGCAAGTCACCTAACTACTAGCTCGTTACCCCTTTAGATATAGAAGTGAATTTAGCCTAAATAAATGCCCGTAATTTGTGCTAAGTTTCCATATTCTCCACAACGTCTATTTTTGGTTATGCATGTGCGAAATTAGCGTGACAGATTCCTTGATAACGTTGCTAAGACCAGGTCCAACTCGTAATTCCTGCAAAACAACATTAAATTCAAAGAGAGCAATCGTTAGTATGAGGATCCTTAGGATGATCCATGATCCTGATCCTGAAGCTCTTCTGAGGATCACTATCTGCCAAAGAAACAAGGATCACTTGTTAGGATATCATGTAAGGATCATAGGTCATTAAAATCCTGCCCTAAGAATTGCCCCCAAAATATAAGGAGTAATTATGTAATATTAACGAGTTATATTTAGCCGGATCTTATCTATAACTAACTCAACGGATATATAGCCGTTAAGAATGAACTATCTGTTGCGATCTGACGTCATGGAGATGACAACCCTGCACAAATCATCATTATAAATAGAAATAGGGATAGGATCGTTTGCATTTAAATTCAAGGACTCTTCCCTTTATAACCGCGGCCAGAGGATTGAACAGGTATTCCCCTTCACCTTCTCTCTTGCTTGCTCTGTTTTTCTTATTTCGTTCAATATGTTGCTCCGGAACTCTCCCAGCAAGGATCCTAAGAAGAACAGCCCCTTGAAGGGTCAAGGGATCATCAAGGATTCCCCCACCGAGCGGTGTTGTTTTACCGAACTTCAAATCGACAAAATCCGTCATTGCTTTCCGGCGAACACCCTTTTTAAGCCTTTTAGCCCCACTGCTTTGAGTGATTACATCTCTGAGACTTGGGTAGCTTTCCCGGCCACTCCTTTCATGATAGGATACTCGTATCCTTTCCCTCAGTTCACCGAATCCTTCTTCTCCCTTACCGGCATCTGCTATATCCAGGCTATGCCGATGATCTGGAGGGTGTTATACACCCTTGAAAGGATCATCGAACAAGAAGGGATTGACCTCGGCATGGCGGAGTTGGCTGAGATGTATGATCTCACAACTTTGGATCCCACCGATACTTGTTCAAACGAAAAGCTGGAGAAGAGCACCCTGTTCTCAAAGTTACCAAAAATAACATGAACTGGAAGCGGCGGTTCTTTTTTGTAAGGAGAGATACCATCCCTGATGGGAAGGATTTGCCCAAGAAGTGGGCTACCCATGGTAGGATAGAGGATCCTGGAAGGATCACCATAGAACTTATTCCTTAGTATAAGGATCACTGACATTCTCTTGTTTATTGTGCAGCTATATCCGTTTCACATCTGAAGTTGACACCTGCTGCAAAAGAGAGACTCCTGGCCTTTAAGAAGCTTGACCCTGAAGTCAGAACTTTCAAGATTACCACCCAGGATTCTCAGGAAGCATCCTCTGCTTCTGTCACAATGTCAAGTAAGTATCCTTGTTTAAGGAGTATTTATATAATGAGAGTCAAATAAAATTAAGATACTTATCTTGTTTTGGTTGTGTAGGTGCTGGAAAATCCTATAAGTCTGCTTCGAAGTTTGGCATCGACGATCTTACTATTGTCAAGTCTTCAAGGAGAAAGACTCCTGCTGCTAGCCCAACTGCTTCAGCCCCTAAAGCACCTATCAGGGGAAAAGGAAGCAAGAAGAGAAACGCCTCTGAGGATTTGCAAGGTCTGCCCCTGCTCCGCCAACAGTGTCTGGATTACATCAACGAGGTAAGGCTCACTGTTCTGCTTGTGTATCCTGCTAGTCTAAGGATCCCTTGATTTCTGAGGTCATTCCTTGTCTTCCTTGCAGAAATTTGCTGAGGTGGAGACATATGTTGGCCATGTCGAGGATCAGGACCGCCAGATTGCTGACCTCCAACAAGTTGCTGTGTTGAAGGATCTCAAGATAGCTGATCTTGAGAAGGAGCTCCGAGCCACGAAGGATGATGCTGCCAAGATGCTGATCAACTTTGACTATGAGAAGCATGAGATCACCCAAGATGCCAAGGTCTCTGCTGCAATAGCTATGTACAAGATCCAGCTGCAAATGGCTATGGAGGCTCAGGATCCTGCTTTCGACAGGAGCACATGGGATGTGGAGGGCTGGAAGGCGAGGCTGACAGAGCTGGAGGATGATGAAGAGGCTGAGGAGATCCCGATGCTTGAGGATGGAGGCACTGGCAAGGATCATGGTGGAGAGGCAAGTGGAGCCGGTGGTGATGGTGCAGCGAAGGATTGAGCTGCAGGATTGGGCAATGATGGAAATTTCGAGACTTAGCCGGAGCCCAATTTTTTTTGTTTGGTGGTTGTTTTTTTTTTTTTTTTTTTTTTTGTGGTTGTGATGTTTTAAAACAATTATGGTCTGTATTTGAACAATAGGTTTAGGGTTGAGGATCTAGGATCCTGTGAACAATAGGTAGGATTACAAATGGTGGAGGGATCCTCTGTTTGGGGGATGAAGCCATTGTGATCCTGCCGCCTTTAATTTCCTGCACTTGCTATAACCGCATAAACAATGGACACCCTTTGCCAACCGATGTGGACGGACCACGTTTTGCTGGTAGAAATGTGGGTTGGCAATTTTGACAACTTAAAAAGGGGTTAAATATTTGATGAATAAAACTTTTAACTTTTGACTTATCCTGTGATGTTATCCTTGTATATCTTTTAAACTTTCAATTGTTTTGATTTATACTTGTCTGAGTAAGAAAAGTTAAGCAAATTATGTTTAAGAAATTTAGGATATGATCCTGGATCAAATATCCTATAATCAAAAATTTTCAAAGTAGTTTATTTTAAGGATCATAGGTTCTGTTGTCAAAGTATATGGGTTATTCAAATAAATAATGAATAGAACCAAAACAGTTAAGGATCATACCTGAGAATCCAAGTTAGGATCCTAACCTTTAACACTGTAATCAGGATAACCATAAGAAAAACTTTTAATGGGTAATAAGGATTGAGGATCCTTAATTGTTTAATTTCGAAAACCTGAAAACAGAATATAACTTGGGACTAAGCCAATATAAGAGATAAGTTAGTGTTAGGGCTGGATTTTTATTATACATGATCCTTACACGTGATCCTAACCAGTGATCCTTGTTTCTTTGGCAGATAGTGATCCTCAGCAGACTTCCAGGATCAGGATCACGGACCATCACAGGATCCTCATGCTAACAGTTGCTTTCGTTGAATTTAATGTTGTTTTGCAGGAATGACTAGCAGGATCCGCTCTTAGCATCATAACCAAGGGACGCGTCTTCACAATTATGGCATTAGCTTAATCAGAGATAGACGTTGCAAAGGATATGGAAACTTAGCTTGATTTAAGGGCGGCAATTTAGGCTAGATTGTCTTTTATTTCTAAAGGGGTAATGAGCTGATTATTAGTCTTTTTACCTAAAATAGGTCACCTACACTTATATAAATACCACTCTTCCTCATTTGGAAGAACACACGACGACACACAACACAATTCTCACACGCTTAGACACTCGAAACTATAGTGATCCTTGTACTCAGCTCATTATCATCCGAAGTTGTAACTATATTTTTCATATATTGAAGTTGGTGATCGGTAGTTGCCATCACCCGAGGTTTTTTATGCCGGAGATCATACATTGATCAAGGGCTTTTTCCTCGTATAAATCATTGTGTCTTTGCATATTTCTCACAAAAGTGATCCTTTACTTTTATAATTAACCAAGCATCATACCCCGTTTACATAAAGTTTGGTTACATTATCCTTGTGTGATTTTTGACCAAAACAGTTTGGCGCCCACCGTGGGGCAATTGGTGCTTCATTCATAAGAAAACCTTTTGTTCGAAATCATTTCAAAGAATTACATGGCTTCATCATTGAAAAACATGTCCACGACGATGTCTGCAGTCACCTCATCTCAGAACACTCTGCCTCCCCCACCGACAGGATCCCAGAAGAATGCTGAGAAGAGACAAACTCCTACTAACTCTAAACCTCCATCTTCTTCTGCTATGAATTCTTATATTCGCAGTACTAGTGATGTATTTACTTTGATTTTGCAGATGAAGGATCGTATGCAGCGGCAGGATGAAACTAATGATAGGATCCTCAGGGAAATTGGAGATCTCAAAAGACAGAAGAAAACGGCAGAGGATCATTCCCCACTGATGCCCAAGTCTTTGAGCTTTGATACTCCAATGATTACTTCTCAGCCATCAGGAATTCCAGACGTGCAAATTATGGGAGAATCAAGAGGATTGCACCTCGGATCGACAGCAATGACTCAGGCATCAGGCTCGCACTTTCAGCCGGCAGGATCCTATCCCCAGTATATAGGATCCTTCATGAATTCGGGAGCCTATCCGGGAGCACAGCAGTTTCAAGGATCCTACTTTACTCCAGGGTCATCCCAGGGTCAAGGATCCTCCTTCGTTCCAGGATCATCCCAGGTTCAAGGATCCTCCTTCGTTCCAGGATCATCCCAGATACCAGGATCCTTCCAAATACCGGGATCCTTCCAGATGCCAGGATCCCTGAAAAGTTTGCAAACAGGAAGTCTAGATGTCCATCAAGGAGACTTCATTCCAATGCAGACCATTGCTTCCACTAGTCCCTCCGTTATCCCTGAATCCCAGCAATATGGATTCACTAACTTAAACTCAATGGGAGGTAACACTTTAAATAATCATCTTACTACTAACCATGGATTCATGCAGGATACAGGTGTCAATCATGCTATGGCCAGGGAATTGCAGAAGCTAAAAGATATGATCTCAAGTGTTCCAGGGGTAGTCAAGCCTATCCCAGAGATTGCAGATGGAAGCCACAAGGTATCTCGCTTTGCACCACCAATTTGTGATGCAGAGGTACCCAAAAGGTTCCATATCCCTACTATGAAGCTGTATGATGGTACAACGGATCCAGAGGAGCACATAGCACAATACAGGGAGAGGATGGAGATCAATCCTATCCCAGAAAAGCTGAAGGAAGCATGCCTATGTAAAGGATTTGGATCCACTCTTACTGGATCAGCTCTTAAGTGGCTGCTAAGTCTTCCCCCTTACTCTATTACTTCATTTGCTAACTTGGATATGGCTACGGCTGTTGAAGCCTTCAAAATGGGACTGCTTAAGGATTCATTGTTCTATGATGATCTTGTTATGACACCATGCAGGAATCTAGATGAAGTAAGAACTCGGGCACTCAGGTTCATCCGGCTAGAGGATGACAAAAGGATCCAGGAGAGACAAGTAGGATCCTCAAAACAGGAGAAGCATGGATCCTCCTTCAAGAGCAATAAGTTCAAATCCTACCATAGAAACGACAACCAGAATGTGCATGCTGTTGACCAAGAAGAGGATGATGAAGATTATCCTCCAATCTCAGAATATTGTTTTTCCGTTGATAATCATGAACTGATCCTTGCAATGCAGAATCTAGGTGAAAAAGCTAGATGGCCCAGGAAGAACGATAAACCATCCGGGACTAAAGACAAATCAAAATGGTGTGCATACCATGAGGATTTCGGGCATCTAACTGAAGAATGCATAGCTTTAAGAAAAGAGATTGGATATCTGTAAAGCAAGGGGCACCTAAAAGAATTGTTGGGAAGAAAAAAGCAAAGGACTCAGGATCCTGAAAGGATCCCTGAAAAGGCTCCAGCACCTCCGGCAAATGCACAAGTGATCAACTTTATTTCCAGAGGATCAGACATCTGTGGTACATCCTTCTCAGCAGCCAAAAGACATGCAAAGGAATCAAAAATGGATAATGGAGAAAGACCTATTAGAACATCAAGTGTCTCAGAGGGGAAGATGATAACGTTTGATGAGGATGATCGCATTAACATTCAGGATCCTCATCATGATAGTTTGGTTATTACTCTCTTTATCTCTAACCATTTTGTCCGCAGGATCCTTATTGATGGAGGAAGCTCAGTGAACATTATCCAGCTTGATGTTCTGAAGAAAATGGGAATCCCAGAATCAGACATCACACCAAGATCCTCCGTGCTTGTAGGATTCAGTGGAGAAACGAAGAAAACTCTGGGGGACATCAAACTCCCAATCTACGTGGAAGGATTACATAATTATCAGAAATTTTGTGTTATTGACTGTTTATCTTGTTGCAATGTTATCCTTGGCAGGCCTTGGATACATGATATGAAAGCAGTCCCATCCACCTACCATCAATGTGTGAAGCTCCCTAGCCCATGGGGAATAATCAAGATCGACAGTGATCAGCAGGAGGCTAAGAATTGTTATACCTCATCCATGAAGCCAACCTCGAAGCCAAGGGAGCAATAGCAATTACAGTATCCTCCGAGGAATGTCTTGGAGGCAAGAGAACAAGATGTGGACGAAATCCTCTTGGATCCTAGTGATCCTGAATCAAAAATCTATATCGGATCAGGGATCCTCGGCAAGATGAAAGAAGACTTAATATCCTTCCTCAAAAGAAGAAAATCTACCTTTGCTTGGAAACATGAAGATATGACAGGTATATCTAAGGATATTATTACTCACAAACTTGGCATTGACAGGTCTATCAAACCAATTCATCAAAAAAGGAGGAAGTTTGCACCGGAAAGGAATGCCATTATCCAAGAAGAAGTAGAGAGACTACTTCGAGCAGGTATTGTTTTGGTCAAAAATCACACAAGGATAATGTAACCAAACTTTATGTAAATGGGGTATGATGCTTGGTTAGCTATGAAAGTAAAGGATCACTTCTGTGATAAAGATGCAAAGACACAATGATTTATACGAGGAAAAAGCCCTTGATCAATGTATGATCTCCGGCATAAAAAACCTCGGGTGATGGCAACTACCGATCACCAATTTCAATATAATAAAAATGTAGTTACAACTTCGGATGATAATGAGCTGAGTACAAGGATCACTGAGTGTCTAAGTGTTGAGAGTTGTGTCGTATGTTGTGTGTGTTCTTCCGAATGAGGAAGAATGGTATTTATACATGTGTAGGTAACTTATTTTTGGTAGATAGACCACTAATCAGCTCATTACCCCTTTAGAAATAAAGATAATCTAGCCTAAATTGCTGCCCTTAGATCAAGCCATGTTTCCATATCCGGCACAACGTTCATCTTCAATTCAGCTCTTGCCATATTTGTAAAAGCGCGTCCCTGGATCATGATATGTAGGGCATATCCTGCTAGACGTTCCTGCAAAATAATATTGGAGTAATCGAAAGTGACCGTTAGTATAAGGATCACCTCAATGTCCCGTGATCCTGATCCTGAGGTCCGGCTGAGGATCACTGCCTGCCAAAGAAATAAGGATCACTGGTTAGGATCACGTATAAGGATCATTCATAGTAAAAAATCCAGCCCTAACAATTGCCCCCAAAATATAAGGAGTTAAATGTAAATAGATGAGTTATATTTTGTTTTGAGCTTATCTCTAACGGACGATTCCGGTTTACTAGCCGTTGTACATGGACTAGCCGTTAGGATATTTACGTCACTGATGTGACAATCCCTGCGAATCATCATTATAAATAGGAGATAGGGTTAGGATCATTTTGCATTTAAATTCGAAGTATCTTTCTTTATAATCGTCACCGAAGGCTTGATCAGGTATCATCTTCTTCTTTTTCTTCTTTGCTCTGTTCTTTCTTGCTTTTACCCTGTTTTCATCTCGAATATGCTTCTTCGGAATTCACCGCACAAAGGCTCTAAGAAGGATAGTCCCTTGAAAAGCCAGGGGATTATCAAAGATTCTCCTATGGAGAGATGCTGTTTTACCGATATCCAAATAGACAAGATTCGCCATTGTTTCCCAGCGAATGTTGTTTTCAAACCCTTTGATCCTACTGCTCTGAGTGATTTTGTTTCGGACACTTGGGTGGCCTTTCCTGCTACTCCTTTCCTCATCGGGTATTCATATCCTTTTCCGACATTTACCCAATCTTTCTTTTCTCTTACCGGCATCTCATTTATCCAAGCTATGCCGATGATCTGGAGGGTTCTATATACCTTTGAGAGGATCATCGAGCAAGAAGGGATTGATTTGGGGATGTCAGAGTTAGCTGAGCTCTATGATCTCACCACCTTTGGTTCTCACCGGTACTTGTTGAAACGGAAATCTGGGGAGGATCACCCTATCTTCAAAGTTACCAAGAATGATAAAAACTGGAAACGTCGGTTTTTCTTTGTTAAGAGGGATTCCATCCCGGATGGGAAGGATCTGCCCGAGGAATGGGCCACTCATGGTAGGGTAGAGGATCCTTGAAGGATCACTATCAGTCCTGTCTCGTATGATGAGGATCACTGATGTCTTTTCTTTTTTGTCTTTTTATGCAGCTATCTCCGTTGCTCATTTAAACTTGACCCCTGCTGCCAAAGAGAGAGTGTTAGCTTTCAAGAAGCTTGATCCTGAAGTTCGAAGTTTCCAGGTTATTATCCAAGATTCTCAAGAGATATCCTCTGCATCTGCCACAATGTCAAGTAAGTATCCTCATAGAAAATAAGTTTTATGTGAAAGTATTTAATTTAACAAGGGAACTTATCTTGTTTTTGAATTGTGTAGGTGCCGGAAAGTCTGCCAGGTCTGTTAAATCTGCCTCCATGTTTGGGATAAGTGACCTTGCCAATGTCACGTCTTCTAAGAAGAAGAAGGCTCCTGCTGCCAGCCCTTCAGTCTCAGCCCCTAAAGCACCTGCCCGAGGCAAAGGGAAAAAGAGGAAGGCTTCAGATGACCTTCAAGGATTTCCTCTTCTCCGTCAGCAATTCCTTGACTATTTTGATGAGGTTAGGATCACTGCCCCTGTTAATTGTCTTCGACAAGTCCGAGGATCACATGTGTCTGATGTTGCTTTCCTGTTGTCTTCTTTAGAAATTCTCCGAAATGGAGACTTACGTCAATCAGGTTGAGGATCAGGATCGTCAAATTGCTGACCTTCAACAGACGTGTGGGCTGAAGGATCTTAAGATTGCCGATCTTGAGAAGGAGATCCGGGCAGTCAAAGATGAGGCTGTTAAAGCGTTGATCAAGTTTGATTATGAGAAGCATGACATTACCCAAGACGCTAAGGTCTCTGCTGCGGTAACCATGTACAAGATACAACTGCAGATGGCTACGGAGGCTCAGGATCCTTCCTTTGACAGGAGCACATGGGATGTTGAAGGTTGGAAGGCAAGGCTAGCAGAGTTGGAAGATGACGATGATGCTGAGGATATCCCAATGCTGGAGGGAGGTGATGCTGGTGGAGATGGAGCAGCGGAGAAGTAAGCTGCATGATTGGGCGATGATGGATATTGTTGACTAGGCCGGAGCCCAATTTTTTAGGTTTTTTGGTAGTGGTTTGTGGTTGATGGTTTGTGAACAATTATGGTCTGTAATCTCTGAACAGTAGTTTCTTTAGGGTTAAGGATCCTGGATCCTTTGAACAATAGGTAGGATTACACATGGTGGAGGGATCCTCTGTTTGGGGGATGAAGCCGTTGTGATCCTGCCGCCTTTTAATTTCCCTGCAATACTTTTGAACCTATTATCATGGACACCCTTTACCTACCCCAGCGGACGGGCCACGTATTGCTGGTAGATGCTTTGGGTAGGTAATTTTGACAACTTTTTGAAAGGGTTAAAGATCCTTTTGTTTAATAAATAAAATCCTAAACTTTTGTCGCTTATCTTGTGTTGTTATCCTTCAATAATCCTCTTATTTCTCAATAGCTACATTTGTTAAAATGACAAGAGTTGACAAAGTGTTAAATAATCTTAGGATATGATCCTGGATCAAATATCCTTATATTGAAAATTCTTAAAGCGTTTTAGTTCAAGGATCATAGGTTCGGTTGTCAAAGTATAAGGGTTGGTTAGGATAAAGAGTATAGTCAAAAATAGTCAAGGATCATACCTGAGGATCCACGTAAGGATCCTAACCTTCAATCAAGACAACATAGATAAGACTTTGATAATTAATAAGGATTAAAGATCCTTATATGTTTAGACTTCCAAAACCTGAAAAGTGAGATGTAACTTGGGACTAAGCCAATGTAAAAGATAAATGAGTAACTGGGGACATGCCCAAAGTATAACTGAGGATGATTCCAGAGGATCACTGGGGACAAGCCCAAAAAGATATCTGGGGATGAGCCCAAAGGATAACTGGGGACAAGCCCGAAGGATAACTGGGGATGATCCCGGAGGATCACTGGGGACAAGCCCATAGGATAACTGGGGACAAGCCCAAAGGATCGTATGTAAACTGGAGTATGGCCCTTTCTGGCAACTATCCAAACTTTAGTGACATGAAAATGTCAAAACCTTAGCTAACGTGAAAACGTTAGAAACCTTAGGAACGGATGTATGGTGCGTCCACCATTATACGTAGGATCCTGGGTATAGCCAGTACGATGAGGTCGCCAGCCCCGAAAGTGGGTACTGATCCCAAAGACGTGAACTATATCAGGATCATCGTGCGCTGCTGGCGGAAACTGGGGATAATCCCAAGGATAACTGGGGTTGGACCCAAGGATCTGTGATGCTTTTGAAGATCTTTGATGATATGCTGAAGATACCTGAACTATCATAACTCAAATGGTTTGTGAGTAGAGGATGAAGGATACATGATCCTTATCCTTAGGCAAAAAGTAAGAAAATGCAATAGTTTTAGGATAAGCATATTACCTGAGTAAGGATCACCGATATCTCCAGGATCCTTCAAGGATACTTCAATGTAAGGATCACATGCAGGAAGGATCATGTTCACATGAAATATTTCTTTAAGTGAACAGCATTCCAGGCTCTTGGTAACAAGTTTCCTTCCATGGTTAGCAACCTGTATGCCCCCTTTCCTGCTTCAGCTTCAATCAAGTAGGGACCTTCCCATTTTGGTGCTAGCTTCCCGTCAGCAGGATTGATGGTATTTTGAAATGTTTTTCTCAACACCATATCTCCGACTTGGAACTTCCTTATCCTGACATTCTTGTTGTAGGCACCAGCCATCCTTTGTTGGTAGCTTGCCATCCTTATCCTAGCTAGATCCCTGTTTTCCTCAATAGTATCCAAATCCTGAGCTAGGATTGTAGCATTTTCTTCAGGATCACGAGCACTTGTTCTAGCAGTTGGGATCACCATCTCTGTTGGGAGCACTGCTTCTGCCCCAAATACTAAAGAGAAGGGTGTTTGACCGGTGGCATTCTTGGGAGTTGTCCTATCAGCCCATAGGACATAAGGTAGTTCTTCTGCCCATTTCCCTTTCTTGGATCCTAGCTTCTTCTTCAGATTGTTGATGATGATCTTGTTGGATGATTCTGCTTGACCATTGGCTTGTGGGTGAACTGGTGTTGATGTGATCATCTTGATTCCCCAACTGTCACAAAAGTTAGTGGTTCTCCTTCCAATGAATTGAGAACCATTATCACATACAATTTCAGAGGGAATGCCAAATCTGGTTATAATGTTTCTTTTGATAAAGGATATAACTTCCTTCTCTCTGACTTGAGCAAAGGCTTCAGCTTCTATCCACTTGGAGAAATAGTCAGTCATGGCAAGCATAAATACTTTTCCACCAGGTGCTTTAGGAAGCTTGCCAACTATATCCATTCCCCATCTCATGAATGGCCAAGAGGATGGTATGGGGTGTAGTAATTCAGCTGGTTGGTGAAGGATATTGCTATGTCTTTGGCAAGGATCACATTTCTTAGCATACTCCGTAGCATCCCTTTTCATGGTTGGCCAGTAGTATCCTGTTCTAAGGATCCTTGAGAACAAAGCTCTGCCCCCAGTATGGTTTCCACAATCTCCTTCATGGAAATCCTTCAACACCTCTTCAATTTCAGGATCCTCGATACATCTCAAATATGGTCCTGCAAGAGATCGCTTATATAATACATTATTCAGAATTGTGAATTGAGATACCTTAATCCTGAAAGCTCTAGGATTTTCTCCCATCGGGATCTCCCCGTGTTGCAAATATCCCATGATCGGTGAGATCCATGATCCTGAATTAGGTTGGGCTTCTTCACTAGGGATCATTGCAGTATCCTCTTCTATTTCCATGGCCACCTGTTTTTCAATAGCAGGAGCCAGGATATGGATGATAGGGATACTTATATCTTCTGGAATCTTCAAGGACGATCCTAGGTTGGCCAATGCATCAGCTTCCGTGTTATCCTCCCTTGGTACCTGTGTTAAGCTAAAAGAAACAAAAGAGAGTGCCAATTCTTTGACTATCTCTAAATATTTGGTTAGTTTTTCACCTTTAACAGCATAGGATCCATTAAAGTGATTGGCAATCAATAATGAATCTACATATACTTCGAGATACTTTACCCCCATATCCTTAGCAATTTGTAATCCAGCAATTAAGGCTTCATACTCAGCCTCATTGTTAGTTGCCTGGAACTCACAAGCTATGGAGTGGGGTATTATGTCCCCCTGTGGCGATTTTAGTAGGATCCCTAGCCCTGTGCCTTTGATATTTGAGGATCCGTCAGTGTGCAGGATCCAAGGATCCTTGGTCTCATCCAGCTGCTGGACCTCCAATTCTGCTTCCTTTTGTAGATCACTACTGAAATCAGCCACAAAATCTGCTAGTGCTTGAGATTTAATGGCTGTTCTCGGTTCGTATCTTATATCATGGGCACTAAGCTTCACTGCCCACTTAGCCATTCTTCCTGACATATCCGGTTTCCTGAGGACATTCTTAATTGGAAAATTAGTTTTAACAATAATAGTATGGGTTTCAAAATAATGCCTTAACTTAGTGGATGCCATGATTAATGCAAGGATAAGTTTTTCGAGGTGTGAGTACCTGGATTCGGCATCAAGTAGACTTTTACTTACATAGTAGATAGGATATTGTGTACCTTCGTGATCCTTAACAAGGACAGCACTTACAGCGGTTGAGGATACCGCCAGATATAAGGATAACACATCTCCTTTTTCCGGTTTTGCTAATGCTGGTGCTGAGGACATATACTCTTTTAGGGCTTGTAAAGCATTTTCATGCTTCTCAGTCCATTCGAACTTCTTATTCTTCCTTAGGATATCGTAGAATTCTCTGCATTTTTCTGAGGATTTCGATATGAATCTGTTCAAAGCTGCTATCCTGCCTGTCAGTCTTTGAACATCCTTGGCATTAGCAGGAGATTTGATATTTATTAATGCTTTGATTTGTTCCGGGCTTGCTTCAATGCCCCTCTGGGTTACCATGTATCCTAAGAACTTTCCTGCCTTAACACCAAAATGGCATTTTGAAGGATTAAGTTTCATGTTATAATTATCAAGGATATCGAATGCTTCTTCCAAGTCCCTTAGGTGATCCTCTGCTTTCTTTGACTTGACCACCATATCATCTATGTACACCTCCATAGTTTTTCCAATTTGATCCTTGAACATCATATTTACCAGCCTTTGATATGTTGCACCTGCATTTCTTAGTCCAAAAGGCATGGCAATATAACAATATAAACCGGTTGGGGTCATAAAGGCTGTATCCTCTTGGTCAGATGGTTCCATCTGGATTTGTTGGAATCCAGATGATGCATCCATAAAAGTTAACAGTTCATGCCCCGCTGTTGCATCCACCATGGAGTCAATGTGGGGTAATGGGAAAGGATCCTTGGGACATGCCTTATTCAAATCAGTGAAATCGACACATACCCTCCACTTTCCGTTTTTCTTTTGGACAACAACCACATTGGCTAACCATTTAGGATACTTTACCTCTCTGATCATACCTGCTCGAAGTAGTCTCTCTACTTCTTCTTGGATAATGGCATTCCTTTCTGGTGCAAACTTCCTCCTTTTTTGATGGATTGGCTTGATAGACCTGTCAATGCCAAGTTTGTGAGTAATAATATCCTTGGATATACCTGTCATATCTTCATGTTTCCAAGCAAAGGTAGATTTTCTTCTTTTGAGGAAGGATATCATGTCTTCTTTCATCTTGCCAAGGATCCCTGATCCGATATAGATTTTTGATTCAGGATCACTAGGGTCCAAGAGGATTTCATCTACATCTTGCTCCCTTGCCTCCAAGACATTCCTCGGAGGATACTGTAATTGCTATTGCTCCTTGGCTTCGAGGTTGGCTTCATGGATGAGGTATAGCAATCCTTAGCCTCTTGCTGATCGCTGTCGATCTTGATTATCCCCCATGGGCTAGGGAGCTTCACACATTGATGGTAGGTAGATGGAACCGCTTTCATGTCATGTATCCAGGGCCTGCCAAGGATAACGTTGCAACAAGATAAACAGTCAATAACACAAAATTTCTGATAATTATGTAATCCTTCCACATAGATTGGGAGTTTGATGTCCCCCAGAGTTTTCTTCGTTTCTCCACTAAATCCTACAAGCACGGAGGATCTTGGTGTGATGTCTGATTCTGGGATACCCATTTTCTTCAGTACATCAAGCTGGATAATGTTGACTGAACTTCCTCCATCGATAAGGATCCTGCGGACAAAATGGTTAGAAATAAAGAGAGTAATAACTAAACTATCATGATGAGGATCTTGGATGTTTATGCGATCATCCTCGTCAAAGGTTATCGTTTTCCCTTCTGAAACACTCGATGTTCTAATAGGCCTTTCTCCATTGTCCATTTTTGATTCTTTTGCATATCTTTTGGCCGCTGAGAAGGATGTACCACAGATGTCTGATCCTCCGGATATGAAGTTAATCACTTGTGCGTTTGCCGGAGGTGCTGGAGCCTTTTCAGGGATCCTTTCAGGATCCTGGGTCCTTTGCTTTTTTCTTCCCAACAATTCCTTTAGATGCCCCTTGCTTAGCAGGTATCCAATTTCTTTTCTTAAGGCTATGCAATCTTCAGTTAGATGCCCGAAATCCTCATGGTACGCACACCATTTGGACTTGTCTTTAGTCCCGGATGGTTTATCATTCTTCCTGGGCCACCTAGCCTTTTCACCTAGATTCTGCATTGCAAGGATTAGTTCATGATTATCAACGGAAAAACAATATTCTGAGATTGGAGGATATTCTTCATCATCCTCCTCTTGGTCGACAGCATGCACATTCTTGTTCTCGTTTCTATGGTAGGATTTGAATTTGTTGTTTTTGAAGGAGGATCCTTGCTTATCTTGTTTTGAGGATCCTACTTGTCTCTCCTGGATCCTCTTGTCATCCTCTAGCCGGATAAACCTGAGTGCTCGAGTTCTTACTTCATCTAAATTCCTGCAAGGTGTCATAACAAGATCATCATAGAATAATGAATCCTTAAGAAGTCCCATTTTGAAGGCTTCAACAGTCGTAGCCATATCCAAGTTGGGAATATCCAAGGATTCTTTACTAAATTTAGTTATATAATCCCTTAATGATTCATTATTATTTTGAGTTATCCTGTACAAATCACTGGTTAATTTTTCAAATTTTCTACTACAAGAGAATTGGTTATTGAATAAATTAACTAAATTAGCAAATGAAGTAATAGAGTAAGGGGGAAGACTTAGCAGCCACTTAAGAGCTGACCCAGTTAGAGTGGATCCAAATCCTTTACATAGGCATGCTTCCTTCAACTTTTCTGGGATAGGATTGATTTCCATCCTTTCCCTGTATTGTGCTATATGCTCCTCTGGATCCGTTGTGCCATCATACAGCTTCATGGTAGGGATATGGAACCTTTTGGGTACCTCTGCATCACAGATTGGTGGTGCAAAGCGAGATACCTTGTGGCTCCCATCTGCAATTTCTGGGATAGGCTTGACTACCCCTGGAACACTTGAGATCATGTCCTTTAGTTTCTGTAATTCCCTGGCCATAACATGATTGGTACCTGTATCCTGCATGAATCCAAGGTTAGTAGTAGGATAATTATTTAAAGTGTTACCTCCCATTGGGTTCAAGTTAGGGAATCCATATTGCTGGGATTCTGGAACAACGGAGGGACCAGTGGAAGCAATGGTCTGCATTGGAATGAAGTCCCCTTGATGGACATCTAGACTCCCTGTTTGCAAACTTTTTAGGGATCCTGGCATCTGTAAGGATCCTGGTATCTGGGATGATCCTGGAACGAAGGAGGATCCTTGGCCCTGGAATGATCCTGGGATAAAGTAGGATCCTTGAAACTGCTGTGCCCCCGGATAGGCTCCCGGATTCATGAAGGATCCCATATACTGAGGATAGGATCCTGCTGGCTGAAAATACGAGCCCGATGTCTGAGTCATTGCTGCTGACTTGAGATGTAATCCTCTCGTCTCCCCTGTGATCTGTACGTCTGGGATCCCTGATGGCTGAGAGGTGACCATTGGAGTCTCAAAACTCAAGGATTTTGGCATCAGTGGGGAATGATCCTCTGCCGCTTTCTTTTGTCTTTTGAGATCTCCAATCTCCCTGAGGATCCTGTCATTAGTTTCATCCTGCCGCTGCATACGATCCTTCATCTGCAAAATTAAAGCAAACACATCACTAGTATTGGGAATAGAAGAATTCATAGCAGAAGAAGATGGAGGTTTAGAGAAAGAAGGGGTTGGTCTCTTCTCAGCATTTCTCTGGGATCCTGCCGGTGGAGGAGGTAGAGTGGCTTGTGCTGAGGTGACTGCAGACATCGCCGTGGAGGTGTTCTTCAACGATGAAGCCATGTAACCCTTTGAAATGATTTCGAACAAAAGATTTTCTTTATGAATGAAGCACCAATTGCCCCACGGTGGGCGCCAAACTGTTTTGGTCAAAAATCACACAAGGATAATGTAACCAAACTTTATGTAAATGGGGTATGATGCTTGGTTAGCTATGAAAGTAAAGGATCACTTCTGTGATAAAGATGCAAAGACACAATGATTTATACGAGGAAAAAGCCCTTGATCAATGTATGATCTCCGGCATAAAAAACCTCGGGTGATGGCAACTACCGATCACCAATTTCAATATAATAAAAATGTAGTTACAACTTCGGATGATAATGAGCTGAGTACAAGGATCACTGAGTGTCTAAGTGTTGAGAGTTGTGTCGTATGTTGTGTGTGTTCTTCCGAATGAGGAAGAATGGTATTTATACATGTGTAGGTAACTTATTTTTGGTAGATAGACCACTAATCAGCTCATTACCCCTTTAGAAATAAAGATAATCTAGCCTAAATTGCTGCCCTTAGATCAAGCCATGTTTCCATATCCGGCACAACGTTCATCTTCAATTCAGCTCTTGCCATATTTGTAAAAGCGCGTCCCTGGATCATGATATGTAGGGCATATCCTGCTAGACGTTCCTGCAAAATAATATTGGAGTAATCGAAAGTGACCGTTAGTATAAGGATCACCTCAATGTCCCGTGATCCTGATCCTGAGGTCCGGCTGAGGATCACTGCCTGCCAAAGAAATAAGGATCACTGGTTAGGATCACGTATAAGGATCATTCATAGTAAAAAATCCAGCCCTAACAGGTATGATCAGAGAGGTAAAATATCCAAAATGGTTAGCCAATGTGGTCGTTGTCCAAAAGAAAAACGGAAAGTGGAGGGTATGTGTCGATTTCACTGATTTAAATAAGGCATGTCCCAAGGATCCTTTCCCATTACCCCACATTGACTCCATGGTGGATGCAACAGCGGGGCATGAACTGTTAACCTTTATGGATGCATCATCTGGATTCCAACAAATTCAGATGGAACCATCTGACCAAGAGGATACAGCCTTTATGACCCCAACAGGTTTGTATTGTTATATTGCCATGCCCTTTGGATTAAGAAATGCAGGTGCAACATATCAAAGGCTGGTGAATATGATGTTCAAAGATCAAATTGGACAAACTATGGAAGTATACATAGATAATATGGTAGTCAAATCAAAGAAAGCTGAGGATCACCTAAGAGATTTGGAGGAAGCATTTGATATCCTTGATAATTATAACATGAAGCTTAATCCTTCAAAGTGCCACTTTGGTGTTAAGGCAGGAAAATTCCTAGGATATATGGTAACTCAGAGGGGCATTGAGGCAAGTCCGGAGCAAATTAAAGCACTAGTAAACATCAAGTCCCCTGCCAATGCTAAGGATGTGCAAAGGCTAACAGGCAGGATAGCAGCTCTGAACAGGTTCATATCAAAATCCTCAGAAAAATGTAAAGAATTTTACGATATCCTAAGGAAGAACAAGAAGTTTGAATGGACTGAGAAACATGAGAATGCTTTACAAGCCCTTAAAGAATATATGTCCTCAGCACCAGCATTATCAAAGCCCGAAAAAGGAGATGTGTTATCCTTATATTTGGCGGTATCCTCAACCGCTGTAAGTGCTGTCCTTGTTAAGGATCACGAAGGTACACAATATCCTATCTACTATGTAAGTAAGAGTTTACTTGATGCCGAATCCAGGTACTCACACCTCGAAAAACTTATTCTTGCATTAATCATGGCGTCAACTAAGCTAAGGCATTATTTTGAAACCCATACTATTGTTGTTAGAACTAACTTTCCAATTAAGAATGTCCTCAGGAAACCAGAGATGTCAGGAAGAATGGCTAAGTGGGCAGTAAAGCTTAGTGCCCATGATATAAGATATGAACCAAGAACAGCCATTAAATCCCAAGCACTAGCTGACTTTGTGGCTGATTTCAGTAGTGATCTACAAAAAGAAGCAGAATTGGAGGTCCAACAGCTGGATGAAACCAAGGATCCTTGGATATTACACACTGACGGATCCTCAAATGTCAAGGGCACAGGACTCGGGATACTACTAAAATCGCCACAGGGGGACATAATACCCCACTCCATAGCCTGTGAGTTCCAAGCAACTAACAATGAGGCTGAATATGAAGCCTTAATTGCTGGCTTACAAATTGCTAAGGATATGGGGGTAAAGTATCTTAAAGTATATGTAGATTCATTATTGATCACTAATCACTTTAATGGATCCTATGCTGTTAAAGGTGAAAAACTAACCAAATATTTAGAGATAGTCAAAGAATTGGCACTCTCTTTTGTTTCTTTCAGCTTAACACAGGTACCAAGGGAGGATAACACGGAAGCTGATGCATTGGCCAACTTAGGATCATCCTTAAAAATTCCAGAAGACATAAGTATCCCTATCATCCATATCCTGGCTCCTGCTATTGAAAATCAAGTGGCCATGGAAATAGAAGAGGATACTGCAGTAATCCCTAATGAAGAAGCTCAATCTTATGCAGGATCATGGGTCTCACCAATCGTGAAATACTTGCAACACGGGGAGATTCCGATGGGAGAAAATCCTAGAGCTTTCAGGATTAAGGTATCCCAATTTACAATCTTAAATAATGTGCTATATAAACGATCCCTTGCAGGACCATATTTAAGATGTATTGAGGATCCTGAAATCGAAGAAGTGTTAAGAGACTTCCATGAAGGAGATTGTGGAAACCACACTGGGGGCAGGGCATTATTCTCAAGGATCCTTAGAACAGGATACTACTGGCCAACCATGAAAAGGGATGCTGTAGAATATGCTAGGAAATGTGATCCTTGTCAAAGACACAGCAATATCCTTCATCAACCAGCTGAATTGCTACACCCCATACCATCCTCTTGGCTATTCATGAGATGGGGAATGGATATAGATGGCAAGCTCCCTAAAGCACCTGGTGGAAAAGTATTTATGCTTGCCATGACTGACTACTTCTCTAAGTGGATAGAGGCTGAAGCTTTTGCTCAAGTTAGAGAAAAAGAAGTAATATCCTTTATCAAAAGAAACATTATAACTAGATTTGGCATTCCCTCTGAAATTGTATGTGATAATGGTTCCCAATTCATTGGAAGCAGAACTACTAACTTTTGTGACAGTTGGGGAATCAAAATGATAACATCAACACCAGTTCATCCACAGGCCAATGGGCAAGCAGAATCATCCAACAAAATCATCATCAACAATCTGAAGAAGAAGCTAGGATCCAAAAAGGGAAAATGGGCAGAGGAGTTACCTTATGTGCTATGGGCTGATAGAACAACTCCCAAGAATGCCATTGGTCAAACACCTTTTTCTTTAGTATTTGGGGCAGAAGCAGTGATCCCAACAAGAGATGGTGATCCCGACTGCTAGAACAAGTGCTCGTAATCATGAAGAAAATGCTGCAATCCTGGCTCAGGATTTGGATACTATTGAGGAAATCAGGGATCTGGCTAGGATAAGGATGGTAAGCTACCAACAAAGAATGGCTGGTGCTTACAACAAAAATGTTAGGATAAGGAAGTTCCAAGTCGGAGATATGGTGTTGAGAAAAACATTCCAAAACACTATTAATCCTGCTGACGGGAAATTAGCACCAAAGTGGGAAGGCCCTTACTTGATTGAAGCCGAAGCAGGAAAGGGGGCATACAGGTTGCTAACTATGGAAGGAAACTTGTTACCAAGAGCCTAGAATGCTGTTCACTTAAAGAGATACTTTATGTGAACATGATCCTTCAAGCATGTGATCCTTATATTGAAGTATCCTCGAAGGATCCCGGTGATGTCAGTGATCCTTACTGTTTTGGTCAAAAATCACACAAGGATAATGTAACCAAACTTTATGTAAACGGGGTATGATGCTTGGTTAATTATGAAAGTAAAGGATCACTTCTGTGATAAAGATGCAAAGACACAATGATTTGTACGAGGAAAAAGCCCTTGATCAATATATGATCTCCGGCATAAAAAACCTCGGGTGATGGCAACTACCGATCACCAAACTTCAATATAAGAACAAAATAGTTACAACTTCGGATGATAATGAGCTGAGTACAAGGATCACTATTGTTTCGGGTGTCTAAGTGTGTGAGAGTTGCGTTGTATGTCGTGTGTGTTCCTCCGAATGAGGAAGAGTGGTATTTATACGTGTGTAGGTGACCTATTTTAGGTAGCTAAACTAATATTCAGCTCATTACCCCTTTAGAAATGAGATACAATCTAGCCTAAATAGCCGCCCATAAATCAAGCCAAGTTTCCATATCCTGTGCAACGTCTATCTTCAATTAAGCTCTTGCCATAATTGTGAAGACGCGTCCCTTGATCATGATGCCTAGAGCGTATCCTGCTAAATGTTCCTGCAAAACAATATTGTATTAAGCGGAAGTGGCCGTTAGTATGAGGATTACTATAATGTCCCATGATCCTGATCCTGAAGTCCTGCTGAGGATCACTGTCTGCCAAAGAAACAAGGATCACTGGTTAGGATCACGTATAAGGATCACATATGATAAAAATCCAGCCCTAACAATTGCCCCCAAAATATAAAGAGTTTATTGTAAATAAACGAATTATATTTTGCTCTGATCTTTATCTCCAACGGACTATTCGGATAACTAGCCGTTATAAGCGGACTAGCCGTTGTGATCATTACGTCACAGATGTGACAATCCCTGCAAATCATGATTATAAATAGGAGATAGGGTTAGGATCACTTTGCATTTAAATTCGAGATATCTTCCCTTTATAATCGCTACCGAAGATTGACCAGGTATTCTCTTCTTCTCTTTTTCCTTTCTTCCTTCTCTTGCTCTGTTTTTTGCTTTTATTCTGTTTCTGTTTCGTCACAAGCATGTTGCTCCGGAATTCTCCACACAAGGATTCCAAGAAGAGTAGTCCCCTAAAAAGCCAAGGGATCATCAAGGATTCTCCAACGGAGAGGTGTTGCTTTACTGATGCCCACGTAGACAGGATTCGTCATTGCTTTCCGGCGAATGCTGTTTTCAAATCCTTCACATCTACTGCTTTGAGCGACTTTGTTTCAGACGTTTGGGTGGCCTTTCCTGCTACTCCGTTCATCATAGGGTATTCGTATCCTTTTCCAGCCTTCACCCAATCCTTCTTTTCTTTAACCGGCATATCTTATATCCAAGCTATGCCGATGATCTGGAGGGTCTTGTATACCTTCGAGAGGATCATCGAGCAGAAGGGAATTGATTTGGGGATGGCAGAGTTGGCCGCACTTTATGATCTTACCACATTTGGTTCTCATCGATACTTGCTGAAGCGGAAAGCCAGGGAGGATCACCCTGTCTTCAAGGTCACTAAGAACGATACAAACTGGAAGCGTCGCTTTTTCTTTGTTAGAAGGGATACCATCCCAGATGGGGAGGATCTGCCCAAGGAATGGGCTACTCATGGTAGGATAGAGGATCCTGGAAGGATCACTATCAGACTTGCCTTATGTGATGAGGATCACTAACGTCTCTTTTCTTTTTTGTGCAGCTATATCCATTGCTTATCTTAAGTTAACCCCTGCTGCAAGAGAAAGAGTCTTGGCTTTTAAAAAGCTTAATCCTGAGGTCAGAAGTTTCCAAGTCTCCGTCCAAGATTCACAGGAAGTATCCTCCGCATCTGCCACTATGTCAAGTAAGAATCCTTGTAAAAAGTAAGTTATATGCTAGATTGTTTAATTAGTAAGGGAACTCATCTTGTTTTGATTGTGTAGGTGTTGGGAAGTCTGCCAAATCTGCCAAGTCTGCTTCCAAGTTCGGAATTGATGAACTTGCCAACGTCAAGTCTTCACGAAAGAAGGCTTCTGTTGCCAGTCCCTCTGCTTCAGCTCCTAAGGCACCTGTCAGAAGTAAGGGGAAGAAAAGGAAGGCTCCTGAGGATCTTCAAGGATTTCCCCTGATCCGCCAACAGTTCCTTGACTATGTCAATGAGGTAAGGATCATTGCCCCTGTTAGTTACCCTTCTCGAATATCCTGCTTTTTTGAGGATCACCTGATCCTGAACTTACCTTTTTTCTCTTTTGCAGAAACTTGCTGAGATTGAGACCTACCTTGGCCACGTCGAGGATCAGGAGAGCCAAATCGCTGACCTCCAGCAAATGGGCGTGTTAAAGGATCTCAAGATAGCCGATCTTGAGAAGGAGCTCCGGGCTACAAAGGATGAGGCTGCTCAAAGGTTAACTGACATGGATGGCGAGAAGCAGGAGATCATCCAGGATGCCAAGGTCTCTGCCGCAACTGCTATGTACAAGATACAACTAAAAATGGCTGTAGAGGCCTAGGATCCTGCCTTTAACAAGAGCTCATGGGACGTGGAGGGATGGAAGGCAAGATTGGCGGAGCTGGAGGATGAGGATGAGGCTGAGGAGATCCCCATGCTGGAAGGTGGTGATGCTGAGAAGGATCAGGGTGGAGATGCTGGTGGTGATGGAGCAGCAGAGGTGTGAGCTGCTGGATTGGGCGATGATGGATATTTCGAGACTAGGCCGGAGCCCAATTTTTTAGGATTGGTAGTGGTTTTTTGTGGTTGTTGATGGTTTGTGAACAATTATGGTCTGTAATCTCTGAACAATAGTTTTTAGGGTAAAGGATCTTGGATCCTTTGAACAATAGGTAGGATTACAAAAGGTGGAGGGATCCTCTGTTTGGGGGATGAAGCCTTTGTGATCCTGCCGCTTTTACTTTCCTGTACCTGCTAAGACCGCATAGACAATGGACACCCTTTGCCAACCCATGTGGACGGGCCACGTTTTGTTGGTAGAAATGTGGGTTGGCAATTTTGACAACTTTTGAAGGGTTAATCCTTTCGTTAATAAATAAAATCTCAAACTTTTGTCGCTTATCTCGTGTTATTATCCTTTTTATTTTCAATTGTTTTGATACATGTTTGTTTAAGTAAGAAAAGTTGAGCAAATTATGTTTAGGAAATTTAGGATATGATCCTGGATCAAATATCCTATAATCGAAAATTTTCAAGGTAGTTTATTTTAAGGATCATAGGTTCAGTTGTCAAGGTCTAAAGGTTATTCAAATGAATAATGAAATTAAAAAGTAGTTAAGGATCATACCTGAGGATCCAAGTTAGGATCCTAACCTTTAATCGGGATAACCATAAGCAAGACTTTAATGGATAATAAGGATTAAGGATCCTTAATTGTTTAATTTTCGAAAACCTGAAAAATGGAACATATCTTGGGACTAAGCCAATGTAAAAGATAAATTAGTAGCTGGGGACATGCCCAAAGGATAACTGAGGATGATCCCGGAGGATCACTGGGGACAAGCCCAAAGGATAACTGGGGACAAGCCCAAAGGATAACTGGGGACAAGCCCAAAGGATCGTATGTAAACTTAGTGACATGAAAATGTCAAAACCTTAGCTAACGTGAAAACGTTAGAAACCTTAGGAACGGATGTATGGTACGTCTACCATTATACGGAGGATCCTGGGTATAGCCAGTACGATGAGGTTGTCAGCCCCGGAAGTGGGTACTGGTCCCAAAGACGTGAACTATACCAGGATCATCGTGCGCTACTGGCGAAAACTGGGGATAATCCCAAGGATAACTGGGGTTGGACCCAAAGACTTGCGGTGCTTTCGAAGATCTTTGACGATATGCGGAGGATACCTGAACTAACATAACTCAAATGGTTCGTGAGAAGAGGATGAGGGATTCGTGATCCTCATCCTTAGGTAAAAAGTAAGGAAATGTAATAGTTTCTAGGATAAGCATATTACCAGAGTAAGGATCACTGATATCACCGGGATCCTTCAAGGATACTTTAATGTAAGGATCACATGCATGAAGGATCATGTTCACATGAAATATTTCTTTAAGTGAACAGCATTCCAGGCTCTTGGTAACAAGTTTCCTTCCATGGTTAGCAACCTGTATGCCCCCTTTCCTGCTTCAGCTTCAATCAAGTAGGGACCTTCCCATTTTGGTGCTAACTTCCCGTCGGCAGGATTGATAGTATTTTGAAATGCTTTTCTTAACACCATATCTCCGACTTGGAACTTCCTTATTCTGACATTTTTGTTGTAGGCACCAGCCATTTTTTGTTGGTAGCTTGCCATCCTTATCCTAGCTAGATCCCTGATTTCCTCAATAGTATCCAAATCCTGAGCTAGGATTGTAGCATTTTCTTCAGGATCACGAGCACTTGTTCTAGCAGTTGGGATCACCATTTCTGTTGGGATCACTGCTTCTGCCCCAAATACTAAAGAGAAAGGTGTTTGACCAGTGGCATTCTTGGGAGTTGTCCTATCAGCCCATAGCACATAAGGTAACTCCTCTGCCCATTTCCCCTTCTTGGATCCTAGCTTCTTCTTCAGATTGTTGATGATGATCTTGTTGGATGATTCTGCTTGACCATTGGCTTGTGGGTGAACTGGTGTTGATGTGATCATCTTGATTCCCCAACTGTCACAAAAGTTAGTGGTTCTGCTTCCAATGAATTGGGAACCATTATCACATACAATTTCAGAGGGAATGCCAAATCTAGTTATAATGTTTCTCTTAATGAAGGATATGACTTCCTTTTCCCTGACTTGAGCGAAGGCTTCAGCTTCTATCCATTTGGAAAAATAGTCAGTCATGGCAAGCATAAATACTTTTCCACCAGGTGCTTTAGGAAGCTTGCCAACTATATCCATTCCCCATCTCATGAATGGCCAAGAGGATGGTATTGGGTGTAAAAATTCAGCTGGCTGATGGAGGATATTGCTATGTCTTTGGCAAGGATCACACTTCTTAGCATACTCTACAGCATCCCTTTTCATGGTTGGCCAGTAGTATCCTGTTCTAAGGATCCTTGAGAACAATGCTCTGCCCCCAGTGTGGTTTCCACAATCTCCTTCGTGGAAATCTTTCAATACTTCTTCAATGTGACAACCCGAATAATTAAGGTTAGAACTACTTAAAAATGCTGCAACTTTTTTTTGGCATGTGTCTCTACGTTTGTTTATTCTTGTCACGCAACACTGACTGATTACGTTTGTGTAACTGATCAACTGTGTGGAATTGTTAAAATGTTTTATGTACCGTTCAACCGAGTCAAGAAACCGAACGAGTTGGGCCGCGTACAACCACGTTCAATGTGTTAACCAGGCCCATCACACACCCTGTGTGTTTCCCCGAACCCATCTCGGCCATTTACTAATTAGATTGATCACCGGCCCACTTGCAAATTAAATCAATTATCAGCCCATTTACTGATTAAATTGATCTCGGCCCATGTGCCATTTGAATTGACCACCGACCCACTTAGGTTTGGGTATTCCATTTATATGTTACGTAACCCTTGTATGTCACATAACATTGCCCTACTTCTTGTTCCGATTGAAGACGGCAGGCATCCCGGTTGACATATCATTGTTCCGATCAGTTTAGTGGTTAGTAAAACTCTACCCATGTTAACTATTAATTGATGAAGTGTGCTTTCTATTTTATGATCTTAATGTATTATTGCGCGTTGTCACGAGATATGTGCGGATAGGATCCGGGTTGGTTGCGGCTTGTAAACAAATTAGAAATAAAAATCGTTGATTCTGTTGGTAATACGTTATCATGTGTAACGGGTTGGGTCGGGTTGTGTGATACGATAAGTTATGCTGATTATAAACTAGGTATGATAACTAGGAGGGTGCCGTGCATACTGTTGTTGGATGTTGGTACTGATTTGCGGTTAATATAACGTTTGATGTTTACGGAATCGGAATCGGTTCGGTAAACTGTTCGTATTGATTTGCTGTTCCTTACTGTAGAAAAGATTGTTGGCCATGCATGAGTAGTAAGTGTTATCTTAGGCATTTAAAATCCTTGTCTGCATGATGATCGAGTTATTGCTTAATTGTTTGCTAGAATTATTTGAAACAGTGCACTAAGGTGATTGCATAGTTTAAATGTTAATTGATGGGGATAAGTCGAATATTATGGGGTTGGGTAACTGACTCTTAATTCATGGGTGGGAGTAACTAATCACATAATGAGTACGCACGTTAATGCATCGAACCAGCGAAACAACGGGCTGTACAATTTGTTAGCGCTTGTCGCTGAAGTCGCACACTTCCGAGCCGCACACTCCGGAGGGAAGTGCACACTTCATGGCATGGTCCGGGACTGTCGGTGTGCATTGACTGGACTCGCACGTTTCTTGACGGGCCGTAGATAAGTGGGTTGCACAACTGACCCAATCGTGCACTTAGCTGGGCTTTACGTGGTCGAAGTTGTACATGGGCTGTCGTGTATTAGCAAAGGGTATTAGAGGGTGAATGTGAATGTAAGTAGTTTAATCAAATGAATTAAGGAGTTCAGGATCTATGATGCATAGAGAACACGGGTTGTGTGGGCCGAAGTTTTCTTTTACTTTTGGGCCGATCAAGTATGGGCAAGTATTGTATGTACGTCATGTAGAGTTGAGAATATTTCTTTATTAGGGGCACATTGTTGTTGTTATTATTATTATGTGAATTAGGGGGCGGCCCAACTGCAAAATGATGGGTTGGTCACTGGACCGAACCCTCTTGCTGAGAACTGGGCTGCGCAACTGCTATGACAATCTGGCTGGGCCAAGGCCCAAACCGGGCCTCAATATGCTAGTATATTATTATGTTATGGGTTGATAATGTTATGTCTATTTACTAGTGGGCCGAAATCATGAACTGTTTATATGTGATTAGATTTTGGCTACTTGTATGACATGATGAATTGTTACCATGTGAACTGGTGTGTTGTGTTATATGGTATTGTGAATAAACTGTGATCAGGATACTTGTATGACATACGTGACAATACGTGTTACATGGTTACTGTTGAGCATTTCATGCGAATAAATACGTGAATACATGGAACTAACTATCTATGTTAACCTGATAGGATTTGATTGGTTAACTATTAAACAAGCACTTAGTCTAACCGAGCAAACCGAAGGTGAGTTCACTACATTCGAGCATGCGTCCCAGTGGTTGGGGACAGTCAGTGGGTATTCCATGGGGGAATAAGTCTTTGGGTAAAAACGGGTATATTGGTTAATATTCTCACCTATCATCTTTTGTAAGTCCCTCATCGGGTATTAGTTAGTAGCGCTACTTAGGTTTGGCACCCTCACACCGCTCCTGTAGAGGACGGAGGTGAACTAATGACCCAGTCTGGCCCAGTACTAGATAGGAGTACGTGGGAAGGGCAGTCGTGTATTTCAGGAGCCGTCATTGTTCGGAAATGAGATATTAACAATATTACTTGCATTGGTTATTGAACTGTTTTACATTCAACTGGTAACAAACGTTTTCTTAAACTGTGAACTCGCCAGCTTTGTCTGACACACTTGTTACATGCTCGCAGGTCGTTAGGTACTTGGGAACAGGAACTTGCTGGCTGGAGGGCGTGAGGGGTCATGGTTGCATTAATGGGTTTATCCATCAAACATTTATTTACTATGGATGTTTGGAAAATATTTACATTATGTTACGTTAACGTTTCCGCTGAACTTGATGGTTTTTGAATTACTTATGTTTGGATTTTATTACTATTAAATGATGAAACGTTATTTTAAGCTTATGGATTCAATGTAATTGGTGGCTCATGACTTGTGGTCACACGCCTAACAGGGACACTCCCTAGGTGGTAATTTGAGGGTGTGACATTCAATTTCAGGATCCTCAATACATCTCAAATATGGTCCTGCAAGAGATCGCTTATATAATATGTTATTCAAAATTGTGAATTGAGATACCTTAATCCTGAAAGCTCTAGGATTTTCTTCCATTGGGATCTCCCCGTGTTGCAAGTATCTCATGATTGGTGAGATCCATGATCCTGAACAAGATTGAGCTTCTCCACTGGGGATCACTGCAGTATCCTCTTCTATTTCCATGGCCATTTGATTTTCAATAGCAGGAGCCAGGATATGGATTATAGGGATACTTATATCTTCTGGAATCTTCAAGGACGATCCTAGGTTGGCCAATGCATCAGCCTCTGTGTTCTCCTCCCTTGGTACCTGTGTCAGGCTGAAAGAGACAAAAGAGAGTGCCAATTCTTTGACTATCTCTAAATACTTGGTTAGTTTTTCGCCTTTAACAGCATAGGATCCATTAAAGTGATTAGTGATCAATAATGAATCTACATATACTTTAAGATACTTTACCCCCATATCCTTAGCAATTTGTAAGCCAGCAATTAAGGCTTCATATTCAGCCTCATTGTTAGTTGCTTGGAACTCACAGGCTATGGAGTGGGGTATTATGTCCCCCTGTGGCGATTTTAGTAGTATCCCGAGTCCTGTGCCCTTGACATTTGAGGATCCGTCAGTGTGTAATATCCAAGGATCCTTGGTTTCATCCAGCTGCTGGACCTCCAATTCTGCTTCTTTTTGTAGATCACTACTGAAATCAGCCACAAAGTCAGCTAGTGCTTGGGATTTAATGGCTGTTCTTGGTTCATATCTTATATCATGGGCGCTAAGCTTCACTGCCCACTTAGCCATCCTTCCTGACATCTCTGGTTTCCTGAGGACATTCTTAATTGGGAAATTAGTTTTGACAACAATAGTATGGGTTTCAAAATAATGCCTTAACTTAGTGGATGCCATGATTAATGCAAGAATAAGTTTTTCGAGGTGTGAGTACCTGGATTCGGCATCAAGTAAACTTTTACTTACATAGTAGATAGGATATTGTGTACCTTCGTGATCCTTGACAAGGACAGCACTTACAGCGGTTGAGGATACCGCCAGGTATAAGGATAACACATCTCCTTTTTCCGGTTTTGCTAATGCTGGTTCTGAGGACATATATTCTTTAAGGGCTTGTAAAGCGTTCTCATGCTTCTCAGTCCATTCAAACTTCTTATTCTTCCTTAGGATATCGTAGAATTCTTTGCATTTCTCTGAGGATTTCGATATGAACCTGTTCGGAGCCGCTATCCTGCCTGTCAACCTTTGAACATCCTTGGCATTGGCAGGAGATTTGATATTTATTAGCGCTTTGATTTGTTCTGGGCTTGCTTCAATACCCCTCTGAGTTACCATATATCCTAAGAACTTTCCTGCCTTAACACCAAAATGGCATTTCGAAGGATTAAGTTTCATGTTGTAACTATCAAGGATATCGAATGCTTCTTCCAAATCCCTTAGGTGATCCTCAGCTTTCTTTGACTTGACCACCATATCATCTATGTACACCTCCATAGTTTTTCCAATTTGATCTTTGAACATCATATTCACCAGCCTTTGGTATGTAGCACCTGCATTTCTTAGTCCAAAAGGCATGGCAATATAACAATATAAACCGGTCGGGGTCATAAAGGCTGTATCCTCTTGGTCAGATGGTTCCATCTGAATTTGTTGGAATCCAGATGATGCATCCATAAAGGTCAACAGTTCATGCCCCGCTGTTGCATCCACCATGGAGTCAATGTGGGGTAATGGGAAAGGATCCTTGGGACATGCCTTATTCAAATCAGTGAAATCGACACATACCCTCCACTTTCCATTTTTCTTTTGGACAACGACCACATTGGCTAACCATTTTGGATATTTTACCTCTCTGATCATACCTGCTCGAAGTAGTCTCTCTACTTCTTCTTGAATAATGGCATTCCTTTCTGGTGCAAACTTCCTCCTTTTTTGATGGATTGGTTTGATAGACCTGTCAATGCCAAGTTTGTGAGTAATAATATCCTTAGATATACCTGTCATATCTTCATGTTTCCAAGCAAAGGTAGGTTTTCTTCTTTTGAGGAAGGATATTAAGTCTTCTTTCATCTTGCCAAGGATCCCTGATCCGATATAGATTTTTGATTCAGGATCATTAGGATCCAAAAGGATTTCGTCCACATCTTGTTCCCTTGCCTCCAAGACATCCCTCGGAGGATACTGTAATTGCTATTGCTCCCTTGGCTTCGAGGTTGGCTTCATGGATGAGGTATAACAATCCTTAGCCTCCTGCTGATCACTGTCGATCTTGATTATTCCCCATGGGCTAGGGAGCTTCACACATTGATGGTAGGTAGATGGGACTGCTTTCATATCATGTATCCAAGGCCTGCCAAGGATAACGTTGCAACAAGATAAACAGTCAATAACACAAAATTTTTGGTAATTATGTAATCCTTCCACGTAGATTGGGAGTTTGATGTCCCCCAGAGTTTTCTTCGTTTCCCCACTGAATCCTACAAGCACGGAGGATCTTGGTGTGATGTCTGATTCTGGGATTCCCATCTTCTTCAGGACATCAAGCTGGATAATGTTCACTGAGCTCCCTCCATCAATAAGGATCCTGCGGACAAAATGGTTAGAGATAAAGAAAGTGATAACTAAACTATCATGGTGAGGATCCTGAATGTTAATGCGATCATCCTCATCAAATGTTATCATCTTCCCTTCTGAGACACTTGATGTTCTAATAGGCCTTTCACCATTATCCATTTTTGATTCTTTTGCATGTCTTTTGGCCGCCGAGAAGGATGTACCACAGATGTCTGATCCTCCGGATATAAAGTTGATCACTTGTGCATTTGCCGGAGGTGCTGGAGCTTTTTCGGGGATCCTTTCAGGATCCTGAGTCCTTTGCTTTTTTCTTCCCAATAATTCTTTTAGGTGCCCCTTGCTTAACAGATATCCAATCTCTTTCCTTAAAGCTATGCATTCTTCAGTTAGATGCCCGAAATCCTCATGGTATGCACACCATTTTGACTTGTCTTTAGTCCCGGATGGTTTATCAATCTTCCTGGGCCACCTAGCTTTTTCACCTAGATTCTGCATTGCAAGGATTAGTTCATGATTATCAACGGAAAAACAATATTCTGAGATTGGAGGATATTCTTCATCATCCTCTTCTTGGTCAACAGCATGCACATTCTTGTTCTCATTTCTATGGTAGGATTTGAATTTGTTGTTCTTGAAGGAGGATCCTTGCTTCTCCTGTTTTGAGGATCCTACTTGTCTCTCCTGGATCCTCTTGTCATCCTCTAGCCGGATGAACCTGAGTGCTCGAGTTCTTACTTCATCTAGATTCCTGCATGGTGTCATAACAAGATCATCATAGAACAATGAATCCTTAAGCAGTCCCATTTTGAAGGCTTCAACAGCCGTAGCCATATCCAAGTTGGGAATGTCCAAGGATTCTTTACTAAATTTAGTTATATAATCCCTTAATGATTCATTATGATTTTGAGTTATCCTGTACAAATCACTAGTTAATTTTTCAAATTTTCTGCTACAAGAGAATTGGTTATTGAATAAATTAACTAAATTAGAAAATGAAGTAATAGAGTAGGGGGGAAGACTTAGCAGCCACTTAAGAGCTGATCCCGTAAGAGTGGATCCAAATCCTTTACATAGGCATGCTTCCTTCAACTTTTCTGGGATAGGATTGATCTCCATCCTCTCCCTGTATTGTGCTATATGCTCCTCTGGATCCGTTGTGCCATCATACAGCTTCATGGTAGGGATATGGAACCTTTTGGGTACCTCTGCATCACAGATTGGTGGTGCAAAGCGAGATACCTTGTGGCTTCCATCTGCAATCTCTGGGATAGGCTTGACTACCCCTGGAACACTTGAGATCATATCTTTTAGCTTCTGCAACTCCCTGGCCATAGCATGATTGGTACCTGTATCCTGCATGAATCCATGGTTAGTGGTAGGATAATTATTTAAAGTGTTACCTCCCATTGGGTTCAAGTTAGGGAACCCATATTGCTGGGAGTCTGGAACAACGGAGGGACCAGTGGAAGCAATGGTCTGCATTGGAATGAAGTCCCCTTGATGGACATCTAGACTTCCTGTTTGCAAACTTTTTAGGGATCCTGGTATCTGGAAGGATCCTGGTGTCTGGGATGATCCTGGAACGAAGGAGGATCCTTGAACCTGGGATGATCCTGGAACAAAGGAGGATCCTTGGCCCTGGAATGATCCTGGAACAAAGTAGGATCCTTGAAACTGCTGTGCCCCCGGATAGGCTCCTGAATTCATGAAGGATCCCATGTACTGAGGATAGGATCCTACTGGCTGAAAATGTGAGCCTGATGTCTGAGTCATTGCTGTCGATCCGTGGTGCAATCCTCTTGATTCTCCCATGATTTGCACGTCTGGAATTCCTGATGGCTGAGAAGTAATCATTGGAGTATCAAAGCTCAAGGATTTGGGCATTAATGGAGAATGATCCTCTGCCGTTTTCTTCTGCCTTTTGAGATCTCCAATTTCCCTGAGGATCCTTTCATTAGTTTCATCCTGCCGCTGCATACGATCCTTCATCTGCAAAATCAAAGTAAATACATCACTAGTACTGGGAATATAAGAATTCATAGCAGAAGGAGATGGAGTTTTAGAGAAAGTGGGAGTTGATCTCTTCTCAGTATTTTTCTGAGATCCTGCCGGTGGAGGAGGCAAAGTGGTCTGTGATGAGGTGACTGCAGACATCGCCGTGGACGTGTTCTTCAATGATGAAGCCATATAACTCTTTGAAATGATTTCGAACAAAAGATTTTCTTATGAATGAAGCACCAATTGCCCCACGGTGGGCGCCAAACTGTTTTGGTCAAAAATCACACAAGGATAATGTAACCAAACTTTATGTAAACGGGGTATGATGCTTGGTTAATTATGAAAGTAAAGGATCACTTCTGTGATAAAGATGCAAAGACACAATGATTTGTACGAGGAAAAAGCCCTTGATCAATATATGATCTCCGGCATAAAAAACCTCGGGTGATGGCAACTACCGATCACCAAACTTCAATATAAGAACAAAATAGTTACAACTTCGGATGATAATGAGCTGAGTACAAGGATCACTATTGTTTCGGGTGTCTAAGTGTGTGAGAGTTGCGTTGTATGTCGTGTGTGTTCCTCCGAATGAGGAAGAGTGGTATTTATACGTGTGTAGGTGACCTATTTTAGGTACCTAAACTAATATTCAGCTCATTACCCCTTTAGAAATGAGATACAATCTAGCCTAAATAGCCGCCCATAAATCAAGCCAAGTTTCCATATCCTGTGCAACGTCTATCTTCAATTAAGCTCTTGCCATAATTGTGAAGACGCGTCCCTTGATCATGATGCCTAGAGCGTATCCTGCTAAATGTTCCTGCAAAACAATATTGTATTAAGCGGAAGTGGCCGTTAGTATGAGGATTACTATAATGTCCCATGATCCTGATCCTGAAGTCCTGCTGAGGATCACTGTCTGCCAAAGAAACAAGGATCACTGGTTAGGATCACGTATAAGGATCACATATGATAAAAATCCAGCCCTAACACTTACTCTGGTAATATTCTTATCTTAAAACTATTACATTTCCTTACTTTTTACCAAAAGATAAGGATCCTGTATCCTTCATCCTCTTCTCACAAACCATTTGAGTTATGATAGTTCAGGTATCTACAGCATATCGTCAAAGATCATCAAAAGCAACGCAGATCCTTGGACTTGTCCCCAGTTATCCTTGGGATTATCCCCAGTTTCCGCCAGCAGCGCCCGATGATCCTGATATAGTTCACGTCTTTGGGACCAGTACCCACTTCCGGGGCTGACAACCTCATCGTACTGGCTATACCCAGGATCCTCCGTATAATGGTAGACGTACCATACATCTGTTCCTAAGGTTTCTAACGTTTTCACGTTAGCTAAGGTTTTGACATTCTCATGTCACTAAGTTTGGATAGTCGCCAGTAAGGGCCATACTCCAGTTTACATACGATCCTTTGGGCTTGTCCCCAGTTATCCTTTGGGCTTGTCCCCAGTGATCCTTTGGGATCATCCTCAGTGATCCTACGGGCTTGTCCCCAGTTATCCTTTGGGCTTGTCCCCAGTTACTAACTTATCTTTTATATTGGCTTAGTCCCAAGTTATATTCCATTTTTCAGGTTTTCGAAGTTAAACAATTAAGGATCCTTAATCCTTATTATCCATTAAAGTTTTACTTATGGTTATCCCGATTAAAGGTTAGGATCCTAACTTGGATCCTCAGGTATGATCCCTAACTATTTTCAATTTCATTATTCATTTGAATAACCTTTAGACCTTGACAACTGAACCTATGATCCTTAAATAAACTACCTTGAAAATTTTCGATTATAGGATATTTGATCCAGGATCATATCCTAAATTTCTTAAACATAATTTGCTCAACTTTTCTTACTCAAACAAACATGTGTCAAAACAATTGAAAATAAAAAAGATAATAACACAAGATAAACGACAAAAGTTTAAGATTTTATTTATTAACAAAAGGATTAACCCTTCAAAAGTTGTCAAAATTGCCAACCCACATTTCTACCAGCAAAACGTGGCCCGTCCACATGGGTTGGCAAAGGGTGTCCATTGTCTATGCGGTCTTAGCAGGTACAGGAAAGTAAAAGCGGCAGGATCACAAAGGCTTCATCCCCCAAACAGAGGATCCCTCCACCTTTTGTAATCCTACCTATTGTTCGAAGGATCCAGGATCCTTTACCCTAAAAACTATTGTTCAAAGATTACAAACCATAATTGTCTCAAACCACAAAACAAACCACTACCAAACTCAAAAAAATTGGGCTCCGGCCTAGTCACAAATATCCATCATCGCCCAATCATGCAGCTTACACCTTTGCTGCTCCATCACCACCAGCTTCTCCGCCCTGATCCTTGTCAGCATCACCACCCTCCAGCATTGGGATATCCTCAGCTTCATCCTCGTCTTCTAGTTCCGCCAGCCTTGCCTTCCAATCTTCAACACCCCATGTGCTCTTATCGAAGGAAGGATCCTGAGCTTCCGCAGCCATCTGAAGTTGTATCTTGTACATGGCAATTGCCGCAGAGACCTTGGCATCCTGGATGATCTCCTGCTTCTCGCTATCCATATCAATCAATCTTTCAGCAGCCTCATCCTTCGTAGCCCGGAGTTCCTTCTCAAGATCTGCTATCTTGAGATCCTTCAATACGCCCATTTGTTGAAGATCGGCAATTTGGCTCTCTTGATCCTCGACATGGCCAAGATAAGTCTCGATCTCAGCAAGTTTCTGCAGAAGAGGTATAAGGAAGATTCAGGATCAGGCGATCCAAAAAGAAGCAGGATATTCAAGCAGGATACTTAAGAAGGATAACCAACAGGGGCAGTGATCCTTACCACATTAACATAGTCGAGGAACTGTTGGCGAAGCAGAGGAAATCCCTGGAGATCTTCAGAAGTCTTTCTCTTTTTTCCCTTACCCTGAATGGGTGCTTTAAGGGCTGAAGTAGAGGGACTGGCAGCAGAAGTCTTCCTCCTCGAAGACTTGACATTGGCAAGATCACTTATCCCAAACTTGGAAGCAGATTTGGCAGACTTTCCAGCGCCTACACAATCAGAAACAAGATAAGTTCCCTTATTAATCAAACAATCTCACATATAACTTACTTTTTACAAGGATACTTACTTGACATAGTGGCAGATGCGGAGGATACTTCCTGTGAATCTTGGACGGTGACTTGGAAACTTCTGACCTCAGGATTAAGCTTTTTAAAAGCTAAGACTCTTTCTCTTGCAGCAGGGGTTAACTTAAGATAAGCAATGGATATAGCTGCACAAAAAATAAAAAAGACGTTAGTGATCCTCATCGTATGAGACAAGTCTGATAGTGATCCTTCCAGGATCCTCTACCCTACCATGAGTGGCCCATTCCTTGGGCAGATCCTTCCCATCTGGGATGGTATCCCTTCTAACAAAGAAAAAGCGACGCTTCCAGTTTGTGTCATTCTTAGTAACCTTGAAGACAGGGTGATCCTCCCCAGCTTTCCGTTTTAGCAGATATCGGCAAGAACCGAACGTGGTAAGATCATAAAGTGCGGCCAACTCTGCCATCCCCAAATCAATTCCCCTCTGCTCAATGATCCTCTCGAAGGTATACAGGACCCTCCAGATCATCGGCATAGCTTGGATATAAGATATGCCGGTTAAAGAAAAGAAGGATTGGGTGAAGGCTGGAAAAGGATACGAATACCCTATGGTGAACGGAGTAGCAGGAAAGGCCACCCAGACGTCTGAAACAAAGTCGCTCAAAGCAGTAGGAGTGAAGGATTTGAAAACAGCATTCGCCGGAAAGCAATGACGAATCCTGTCTACATGAGCATCAGTAAAGCAACATCTCTCCGTAGGAGAGTCCTCGATGATCCCTTGGCTTTTTAGGGGACTGCTCTTCTTGGAATCCTTATGTGGAGGATTTCGAAGCAACATACTCGTGGTGGAACAGAAACAGAGTAAAAGCAGAAAAAACAGAGCAAGAGAAGGAAGAAAGGAAAGAAAGAAGAAGAGAATACCTGGTCAATCTTCGGTGGAGATTATAAAGGGAGTATATCCTGAATTTAAATGCAGAGTGATCCCAACCCTATCTCCTATTTATAATCATGATTTGCAGGGATTGTCACATCTATGACGTAATGATCACAACGGCTAGTTCGCTGATAACGGCTAGTTATCCGAGTAGTCCGTTGAAGATAAGATCAGAGCAAAATATAACTCATTAATTTACAATAAACTCCTTATATTTTGGGGGCAATTGTTAGGGCTGGATTTTTATTATACATGATCCTTACATGTGATCCTAACCAGTGATCCTTGTTTCTTTGGCAGATAGTGATCCTCAGCAGACTTCCAGGATCAGGATCACGGACCATCATAGGATCCTCATGCTAACAGTTGCTTTCGTTGAATTTAATGTTGTTTTGCAGGAATGACTAGCAGGATCCGCTCTTAGCATCATAACCAAGGGACGCGTCTTCACAATTATGGCATTAGCTTAATCAGAGATAGACGTTGCAAAGGATATGGAAACTTAGCTTGATTTAAGGGCGGCAATTTAGGCTAGATTGTCTTTTATTTCTAAAGGGGTAATGAGCTGATTATTAGTCTTTTTACCTAAAATAGGTCACCTACACTTATATAAATACCACTCTTCCTCATTTGGAAGAACACACGACGACACACAACACAATTCTCACACGCTTAGACACTCGAAACTATAGTGATCCTTGTACTCAGCTCATTATCATCCGAAGTTGTAACTATATTTTTCATATATTGAAGTTGGTGATCGGTAGTTGCCATCACCCGAGGTTTTTTACGCCGGAGATCATACATTGATCAAGGGCTTTTTCCTTGTATAAATCATTGTGTCTTTGCATATTTCTCACAAAAGTGATCCTTTACTTTTATAATTAACCAAGCATCATACCCCGTTTACATAAAGTTTGGTTACATTATCCTTGTGTGATTTTTGACCAAAACAGTTAGTAACTGGGGACAAGCCCAAAGGATAACTGGGGACAAGCCCAAAGGATAACTGGGGACAAGCCCAAGGATCGTATGTAAACTGGAGTATGGCCCTCACTGGCGACTATCCAAACTTAGTGACATGAAAATGCCAAAACCTTAACTAACGTGAAAACATTAGAAACCTTAGGAACGGATGTATGGTACGTCTACCATTATACGTAGGATCCTAGGTATAGCCAGTACGATGGAATTATCAGCCCCTAAAGCGAGTACTGGTCCCAAAGACGTGAACTATACCGGGATCATCGTGCGCTACAGGCGGAAACTGGGGACAAGCCCAAGGATAACTGGGGACAAGCCCAAAGGATAACTTGGGTTGAACCCAAGGATCTGAATTGCTTCTGAAGATTGTCGACAATTTGCTAAGGATACCTGGACTATCAGAACTCAAAATCTCGTGAGAGAAGGATGAAGGATACATGATCCTTATCCTTAAATAAGAGAATATGTAAATAAGAGTTCAAGCTTAGGACATTACCAGAGTAAGGATCATCGATACTTCAGGGATCCTTGAAGGATACTTCTAATGTAAGGATCATATGTGCCAGAAGGATCCTGCTCACATGAAATATTTCTTTAAGTGGACAGCATTCCAGGCTCTTGGTAACAAATTTCCTTCCATGGTTAGCAATCTATATGCCCCCTTTCCTGCTTCGGCTTCAATCAAATAAGGGCCTTCCCATTTCGGTGCCAATTTCCCATCAGCAGGATTGATGGTATTCTGGAATGCTTTTCTCAACACCATATCCCCAACTTGGAATTTCCTTATCCTGACATTTTTGTTGTAGGCACCAGCCATTCTTTGTTGGTAGCTAGCCATCCTTATCCTAGCCAGATCCCTGATTTCCTCAATAGTATCCAAGTCTTGAGCCAGGTTTGCATCATTCTCCTCAGGATCACGGGTACTTGTTCTAGCAGTTGGAACCACCATTTCTGTTGGGATCACTGATTCTGCCCCAAACACCAAAGAGAAGTGTGTTTGACCAGTAGCATTCTTGGGAGTTGTCCTGTCAGCCCAAAGCACATAAGGCAATTTCTCTGCCCATTTCCCCTTCTTGGATCCAAGTTTCTTCTTCAGATTGTTGATGATGATCTTGTTGGATGATTCTGCTTGACCATTAGCTTGTGGGTGGACTGGTGTTGATGTTATCATCTTCATCCCCCAGCTGTCACAAAAGGTAGTAGTCCTGCTCCCAATGAATTGGGAACCATTATCACATACGATTTCGGAAGGAATGCCAAATCTAGTTATAATATTTCTCTTAATAAAGGATATAACTTCCTTTTCTCTGACTTGGGCAAAAGCTTCAGCCTCTATCCACTTGGAGAAGTAGTCAGTCATAGCAAGCATGAACACTTTTCCACCAGGTGCCTTAGGGAGCTTGCCAACTATATCCATCCCCCATCTCATAAATGGCCAAGAGGATGGTATAGGATGTAGAAATTCAGCCGGCTGATGAAGGATATTGCTGTGTCTTTGACAAGGATCACACTTCTTAGCATACTCCACAGCATCCCTTTTCATAGTTGGCCAGTAGTATCCTGTCCTTAAGATCCTTGAGAACAATGCCCTGCCCCCAGTGTGGTTTCCACAAAAGTCACTGTTTTCCGGCGGATGCTATCTTCAAGTCATTCACTTCCACCGTTTTAAGCGATTTTGTTTCCGACACCTGGGTGGCTTTTCCTGCAACTCCGTTTACCATAGGATATTCGTATCCTTTTCCAGCCTTCACCCAATCCTTCTTTTCCTTAACCGGCATATCTTATATCCAAGCCATGCCGATGATCTGGAGGGTTTTGTATACCTTCGAGAGGATCATCGAGCAGGAGGGGATTGACTTAGGGATGGCAGAGCTGGCTGAGCTTTATGATCTTACCACGTTTGGTTCCTATCGATATTTGCTGAAACGGAAAGCTGGGGAGGATCACCCTGTTTTTAAGGTCACCAAAAATGATACCAACTGGAAGCGACGATTCTTCTTTGTTAGGAGGGATACCATCCCTAACGGGAAGGATCTGCCCAAGGAGTGGGCTACTCATGGTAGGATAGAGGATCCTGGAAGGATCACCATCAGACTTGTTTCTTATGATGAAGATCACTAATGTTTCCTTTGTCTTTTGTGTTTTTTCAGCTATATCCGTTGCTCATCTCAAGTTAACCCCTGCTGCAAGAGAGAGAGTTTTAGCTTTCAAAAAGCTTGATCCTGAGACCAGAAGTATTCAAGTCACCATCCAAGATTCACAAGAAGTATCCTCCGCATCTGCCACAATGTCAAGTAAGTATCCTTATCAAAAAGTAAGTTCTATGCAAGACTGTTAAATTAGTTAGGAAACTTATCTTGTTTTGATTGTGTAGGCGCTGAGAAATCTGCTAAGTCTGCCAAGTCTGCCTCCAAGTTTGGGATTGATGATCTTGCCAATGTCAAGTCTTCAAGAAAGAAGACTTCTGTTGCCAGTCCCTCTGCTTCGGCCCCTAAAGCACCTGTTAGGGGTAAGGGAAAGAAGAGAAAGACTTCTGAGGATCTCCAAAGATTTCCCCTGCTCTGCCAGCAGTTTCTTGATTATGTTAATGAAGTAAGGATCATTGCCCCTGTTGGCTATCCTACTTGAGTATTCTGTCTGTGTATTCTGTTTCTTTGAGGATCACCTGGTCCTGATCTTACCTTTTTCCTTTTTGCAGAAACTTGCTGAAGTAGAGACCTACCTTGGCCATGTCGAGGATCAGGAAAGCCAAATCGCCGACCTTCAACAAATGGGCATGTTGAAGGAACATATCTTGGGACTAAGCCAATGTAAAAGATAAATTAGTAGCTGGGGACATGCCCAAAGGATAACTGAGGATGATCCCGGAGGATCACTGGGGACAAGCCCAAAGGATAACTGGGGACAAGCCCAAAGGATAACTGGGGACAAGCCCAAAGGATCGTATGTAAACTGGAGTATGGCCCTTACTGGCGACTATCCAAACTTAGTGACATGAAAATGTCAAAACCTTAGCTAACGTGAAAACGTTAGAAACCTTAGGAACGGATGTATGGTACGTCTACCATTATACGGAGGATCCTGGGTATAGCCAGTACGATGAGGTTGTCAGCCCCGGAAGTGGGTACTGGTCCCAAAGACGTGAACTATACCAGGATCATCGTGCGCTACTGGCGAAAACTGGGGATAATCCCAAGGATAACTGGGGTTGGACCCAAAGACTTGCGGTGCTTTCGAAGATCTTTGACGATATGCGGAGGATACCTGAACTAACATAACTCAAATGGTTCGTGAGAAGAGGATGAGGGATTCGTGATCCTCATCCTTAGGTAAAAAGTAAGGAAATGTAATAGTTTCTAGGATAAGCATATTACCAGAGTAAGGATCACTGATATCACCGGGATCCTTCAAGGATACTTTAATGTAAGGATCACATGCATGAAGGATCATGTTCACATGAAATATTTCTTTAAGTGAACAGCATTCCAGGCTCTTGGTAACAAGTTTCCTTCCATGGTTAGCAACCTGTATGCCCCCTTTCCTGCTTCAGCTTCAATCAAGTAGGGACCTTCCCATTTTGGTGCTAACTTCCCGTCGGCAGGATTGATAGTATTTTGAAATGCTTTTCTTAACACCATATCTCCGACTTGGAACTTCCTTATTCTGACATTTTTGTTGTAGGCACCAGCCATTTTTTGTTGGTAGCTTGCCATCCTTATCCTAGCTAGATCCCTGATTTCTTCAATAGTATCCAAATCCTGAGCTAGGATTGTAGCATTTTCTTCAGGATCACGAGCACTTGTTCTAGCAGTTGGGATCACCATTTCTGTTGGGATCACTGCTTCTGCCCCAAATACTAAAGAGAAAGGTGTTTGACCAGTGGCATTCTTGGGAGTTGTCCTATCAGCCCATAGCACATAAGGTAACTCCTCTGCCCATTTCCCCTTCTTGGATCCTAGCTTCTTCTTCAGATTGTTGATGATGATCTTGTTGGATGATTCTGCTTGACCATTGGCTTGTGGGTGAACTGGTGTTGATGTGATCATCTTGATTCCCCAACTGTCACAAAAGTTAGTGGTTCTGCTTCCAATGAATTGGGAACCATTATCACATACAATTTCAGAGGGAATGCCAAATCTAGTTATAATGTTTCTCTTAATGAAGGATATGACTTCCTTTTCCCTGACTTGAGCGAAGGCTTCAGCTTCTATCCATTTGGAAAAATAGTCAGTCATGGCAAGCATAAATACTTTTCCACCAGGTGCTTTAGGAAGCTTGCCAACTATATCCATTCCCCATCTCATGAATGGCCAAGAGGATGGTATTGGGTGTAAAAATTCAGCTGGCTGATGGAGGATATTGCTATGTCTTTGGCAAGGATCACACTTCTTAGCATACTCTACAGCATCCCTTTTCATGGTTGGCCAGTAGTATCCTGTTCTAAGGATCCTTGAGCACATAAGGCAATTCCTTGGCCCACTTCCCCTTCTTGGATCCTAGCTTCTTCTTCAGATTGTTGATGATGATCTTGTTGGATGATTCTGCTTGACCATTGGCTTGTGGATGGACTGGTGTTGATGTTATCATCTTAATTCCCCAACTTAATCCTGAAAGCTCTAGGATTTTCTCCCATCGGAATCTCCCCGTATTGCAAGTATCTCATGATTGGTGAGATCCATGATCCTGAATAAGATTGAGCTTCTTCACTAGGGATCACTGCAGTATCCTCTTCTATTTCCATGGCCACCTGATTTTCAATAGCAGGAGCCAGGATATGGATGATAGGGATACTTATATCTTCTGGAATCTTCAAGGATGATCCTAGGTTGGCCAATGCATCAGCTTCTGTGTTCTCCTCCCTTGGTACCTGTGTTAAGCTGAAAGAGACAAAAGAGAGTGCCAATTCCTTGACTATCTCTAAATATTTGGTTAGTTTTTCACCTTTAACAGCATAGGATCCATTAAAGTGATTGGTGATCAATAATGAGTCCACATATACTTTAAGATATTTCACCCCCATATCCTTAGCAATTTGCAAGCCAGCAATTAAGGCTTCATATTCAGCCTCATTGTTAGTTGCTTGGAACTCACAGGCTATGGAGTGGGGTATTATGTCCCCCTGTGGCGATTTTAGTAGTATCCCGAGCCCTGTGCCCTTGACATTTGAGGATCCATCAGTGTGTAGTATCCAAGGATCCTTGGTCTCATCCAGCTGCTGGACTTCCAATTCTGCTTCCTTTTGTAGATCACTACTGAAATCAGCCACAAAGTCAGCTAGTGCTTGGGATTTGATTGCTGTTCTAGGCTCGTATCTTATATCATGGGCACTAAGCTTTACTGCCCACTTAGCCATTCTTCCGGACATCTCTGGTTTCCTGAGGACATTCTTGATTGGAAAATTAGTTCTAACAACGATAGTATGAGTTTCAAAATAATGTCTTAACTTAGTTGATGCCATAATTAGTGCAAGAATAAGTTTCTCAAGGTGTGAGTACCTGGATTCTGCATCAAGCAAACTCTTACTTACATAGTAAATAGGATGTTGTGTACCTTCGTGATCCTTAACAAGGACAACACTTACAGCGGTTGAGGATACCGCTAGGTATAAGGATAACACATCTCCTTTTCCGGGTTTCATTAATGCTGGTGCTGAGGACATATATTCTTTAAGGGCTTGTAAAGCATTCTCATGCTTTTCAGTCCATTCAAATTTCTTGTTTTTCCTTAGGATATCATAAAATTCTTTACATCTTTCTGAGGATTTTGATATGAACTTCTTTAAAGCTGCTATCCTGCCTGTTAGCCTTTGCACATCCTTAGCATTGGCAGGGGATTTGATATTCACCAGTGCTTTAATTTGCTCCGGGCTTGCTTCAATGCCCCTCTGAGTTACCATATATCCTAGGAATTTACCTGCCTTAACACCAAAGTGGCATTTTGAAGGATTAAGCTTCATGTTATAATTATCAAGGATATCAAATGCTTCTTCCAAATCCCTTAGGTGATCCTCAGCTTTCTTTGATTTGACTACCATATCATCTATGTATACTTCCATAGTTTGTCCAATTTGATCTTTGAACATCATATTCACCAGCCTTTGATATGTTGCACCTGCATTTCTTAGTCCAAAAGGCATGGCAATATAACAATACAAACCGGTTGGGGTCATAAAGGCCGTATTCTCTTGGTCGGATGGTTCCATCTGAATTTGTTGGAATCCAGATGATGCATCCATAAAGGTCAACAGTTCATGCCCCGCCGTTGCATCCACCATGGAGTCAATGTGGGGTAATGGGAAAGGATCCTTGGGACATGCCTTATTCAGATCAGTGAAATCGACACATACCCTCCACTTTCCGTTTTTCTTTTGGACAACGACCACATTGGCTAACCATTTTGGATATTTTACTTCTCTAATCATACCTGCTCGAAGTAGTCTCTCTACTTCTTCTTGGATAATGGCATTCCTTTCTGGTGCAAACTTCCTCCTTTTTTGATGGATTGGTTTGATAGACCTGTCAATGCCAAGTTTATGAGTGATGATATCCTTAGATATACCTGTCATATCTTCGTGCTTCCATGCAAAGGTAGATTTTCTTCTTTTGAGGAAGGATATTATGTCTTCTTTCATTTTGCCAAGGATCCCTGATCCGATATAGATTTTTGATTCAGGATCACTAGGATCCAAGAGGATTTCGTCCACATCTTGTTCCCTTGCCTCCAAGACATTCCTCGGAGGATACTGTAATTGCTATTGCTCCCTTGGCTTCGAGATTGGCTTCATGGATGAGGTATAACAATCCTTAGCCTCCTGCTGATCACTGTCGATCTTGATTATCCCCCATGGGCTAGGGAGTTTCACACATTGATGATAGGTGGATGGGACTGCTTTCATATCATGTATCCAGGGCCTGCCAAGGATAACATTGCAACAAGATAAACAGTCAATAACACAAAATTTTTGATAATTATGTAATCCATCCTCGTAGATTGGGAGTTTGATGTCCCCCAGAGTTTTCTTCGTTTCTCCACTGAATCCTACAAGCACGGAGGATCTTGGTGTGATGTCTGATTCTGGGATACCCATTTTCTTCAGAACATCAAGCTGGATAATGTTCACTGAGCTTCCTCCGTCGATAAGGATCCTGCGGACAAAATGGTTAGAGATAAAGAGAGTAATAACTAAACTATTATGATGAGGATCCTGGATGTTAATGCGATCATCCTCATCAAACGTTATCGTCTTTCCTTCTGAGACACTTGATGTTCGAATAGGTCTCTCTCCATTATCCATTTTTGCTTCCTTTGCATGCCTTTTGGCCGCCGAGAAGGATGTACCACAGATGTCTGATCCTCCGGAAATAAAGTTGATCACTTGTGCATTCGCCGGAGGGGCTGGAGCCTTTTCAGGGATCCTTTCAGGATCCTGAGTCCTTTGCTTTTTTCTTCCCAACAATTCTTTTAGATGCCCCTTGCTTAACAGATATCCAATTTCTTTTCTTAAAGCTATGCATTCTTCAGTTAGATGCCCGAAATCCTCATGGTATGCACACCATTTTGACTTGTCTTTAGTCCCGGATGGTTTATCATTCTTCCTGGGCCACCTAGCTTTTTCTCCTAGATTCTGCATTGCAAGGATTAGTTCATGATTATCAACGGAAAAACAATATTCGGAGATTGGAGGATAATCTTCATCATCCTCTTCTTGGTCAACAGTATGCACATTCTGGTTGTCATTTCTATGGTAGGATTTGAATTTATTGTTCTTGAAGGAGGATCCTTGCTTCTCCTGTTTTGAGGATCCCACTTGTCTCTCCAGGATCCTCTTGTCATCCTCTAGCCGGATGAACCTGAGTGCCCGAGTTCTTACTTCATCTAGATTCCTGCATGGTGTCATAACAAGATCATCATAGAACAATGAATCCTTAAGCAGTCCCATTTTGAAGGCTTCAACAGCCGTAGCCATATCCAAGTTGGGAATGTCCAAGGATTCTTTACTAAATTTAGTTATATAATCCCTTAATGATTCATTATGACTTTGAGTTACCCTATATAAATCACTAGTTAATCTTTCAAATTTTCTACTACAAGAGAATTGGTTATTGAATAAATTAACTAAATTAGCAAATGAAGTGATAGAGTAAGGGGAAAGACTTAGCAGCCATTTAAGAGCTGATCCAGTAAGGGTGGATCCAAATCCTTTACATAAGCATGCTTCCTTTAACTTTTCTGGGATTGGGTTGATCTCCATCCTCTCCCTGTATTGTGTTATGTGCTCCTCAGGATCCGTTGTACCATCATACAGCTTCATAGTAGGGATATGGAACCTTTTTGGTACCTCTGCATCACAAATTGGTGGTGCAAAACGAGATACCTTATGGCTCCCATCTGCAATCTCCGGGATAGGCTTGACTACCCCTGGAACACTTGATATCATATCCTTCAGCTTCTGTAACTCCCTGGCCATAGCATGATTGATACCTGTATCCTGCACGAATCCATGGTTAGTGGTAGGATAATTATTTAAGGTGTTACCTCCCATCGGGTTCAAGTTAGGAACATTGGGTGTGAATCCATATTGCTGGGATTCTGGGATAACGGAGGGACCAGTGGAAGCAATGGTCTGTATTGGAATGAAGTCCCCTTGATGGACATCTAGACTTCCTGTTTGCAAACTTTTTAGGGAACCTGGCATCTGGAAGGATCCTGGTATCTGAGACGATCCCGGAACGAAGGAGGATCCTTGAACCTGGGATGATCTTGGAACAAAGGAGGATCCTTGAACCTGGGATGATCCCGGAACGAAGGAGGATCCTTGAACCTGGGATGATCCAGGGACAAAGGAGGATCCTAAGCTCATGAAGGATCCCGAATGCTGGGCGTAGGATCCCGCCGGTTGAAAATATGATCCTGATGCCTGAGTCATTGTTGCTGGGCTGAAATGCACTCCTCTTGATCCACCCATATATTGTATGTCTGGGACCTCTGTTGGCTGAGAAGTAATCATTGGAGTATCAAAATTCAAAGATTTGGGCATTAGTGGGGAATGATCCTCTGCCGTTTTCTTTTGCCTTTTGAGATCTCCGATTTCTCTGAGGATCCTGTCATTAGTTTCATCCTGCTGCTGCATATGATCCCTCATCTGCAAAATCAAAGTAAATATATCACTAGTACTGGGAACAGAAGAAGTTAGAGCAGAAGATGATGGTTTAGAGGATATAGAAGTTGGTCTCTTCTCAGCATTTTTCTGAGATCCAGCTGGTGGTGGAGGCAAAGGTGGAATGCCAGTAGATGAATTGACTGCCGACATCGCTGTGGATGTATTCTTCAATGACGAAGCCATGTAACTCTTTGAAATGATTTCGAACAGAAAGTTTTCTTATGAATGAAGCACCAATTGCCCCACGGTGGGCGCCAAACTGTTTTGGTCAAAAATCACACAAGGATAATGCAACCAAACTCTAAGTAAACGGGGAATGATGCTTGGTTTATTGAAAGAGTAAAGGATCACTTTAGTATGTAATATGCAAAGACACAATGATTTATACGAGGAAAAAGCCCTTGATCAATGTATGATCTCCGGCATAAAAAACCTCGGGTGATGGCAACTACCGATCACCAACTTTAATATATCAAAATATGGTTACAACTTCGGATGATAATGAGCTGAGTACAAGGATCACTATAGTTTCGAGTGTCTAAGCGTGTGAGAATTGTGTTGTGTGTTCTTCCGAAGGGGGAAGAGTGTCTATATATACAAGTGTAGGTGACCTATTTTAGGTAAAAAGACTAATAATCAGCTCATTACCCCTTTAGAAATAAAAGCAAATCTAGCCTAAATTGTCGCCCTTAAATCATGCCAAGTTTCCATATCCTTTGCAACGTCCATCTCCGATTAAGCACATGCTATAATTGTAAAGACGCGTCCTTTGATTGTGATGCTAAGAGCGGATCCTGCTAGATGTTCCTGCAAAACAACATTTAATTCAATGAAGGTAACTGTTAGCATGAGGATCCTGGGATGGTCCATGATCCTGATCCTGAAGTCCTGCTGAGGATCACTATCTGCTAAAGAAACAAGGATCACTGGTTAAGATCACATGTAAGGATCATGTATCACAAAAATCCAGCCCTAACACTTATATCCTCTGGGATCTTCAAAGATGATCCTAGATTGGCCAATGCATCAGCATCTGTATTTTCTTCCCTTGGTACCTGTGTTAAACTAAAGAAAACAAAGGAGAGTGCCAATTCTTTGACTATCTCTAAATATTTGGTTAGTTTTTCACCTTTAACAGCATAGGATCCATTAAAGTGATTAGTGATTAACAATGAATCCACGTATACCTCAAGATACCTGATCCCCATATGCTTAGCAATTTGCAAACCAGCAATCAAGGCTTCATATTCAGCCTCATTATTAGTGGCTTGGAACTCACAAGCTATGGAGTGGGGTATTATGTCCCCCTGTGGCGATTTTAGTAGTATACCAAGCCCTGTGCCTTTAACATTTGAGGATCCATCAGTATGTAGTATCCAAGGATCCTTGGTCTCATCCAGCTGCTGGACTTCCAATTCGGTTTCCTTTTGTAGATCACTACTGAAATCAGCCACAAAGTCTGCTAATGCTTGAGATTTGATGGCTGTTCTAGGCTCATATCTTATATCATGGGCACTAAGCTTTACTGCCCACTTAGCCATCCTTCCGGACATCTCTGGTTTCCTGAGGACATTCTTAATTGGAAAATTAGTTCTAACAATAATAATATGGGTTTCAAAAAAATGTCTTAGTTTAGTAGATGCCATAATTAGTGCAAGAATAAGTTTTTCAAGGTGTGAATACCTGGATTCAGCATCAAGTAAACTCTTACTTACATAATAGACAGGATATTGTGTACCTTCATGATCCTTAACAAGGACTGCACTTACTGCTTTTGAGGATACCGCAAGATATAAGGATAACACATCTCCTTTTTCTGGTTTCATCAATGCTGGAGCTGAGGACATGTATTCTTTGAGGGCTTGTAAAGCATTCTCATGCTTTTCAGTCCATTCGAATTTCTTCTTTCTTAGGATATCATAGAATTCTTTACACTTTTCTGAGGATTTGGATATAAATCTGTTTAGAGCTGCTATCCTGCCTGTTAGCCTTTGCACATCCTTAGCGTTGGCAAGGGATTTGATATTCACCAATGCTTTGATTTGTTCCGGGCTTGCTTCAATGCCCCTCTGGGTTACCATATATCCTAAGAATTTACCTACTTTAACACCAAAGTGACATTTTGAAGGATTAAGCTTCATGTTATAATTATCAAGGATATCAAATGCTTCCTCCAAATCCCTTAGGTGATCCTCAGCTTTCTTGGATTTTACTACCATATCGTCTATGTATACTTCCATAGTTTGTCCAATCTGATCTTTGAACATCATATTCACCAGCCTTTGATATGTTGCACCTGCATTCCTTAATCCAAACGGCATAGCAATATAACAATATAAACCGGTTGGGGTCATGAAAGTCGTGTCCTCTTGGTCAGATGGTTCCATCTGAATTTGTTGGAATCCAGACGATGCATCCATAAAGGTTAACAGTTCATGACCCGCCGTTGCATCCACCATGGAGTCAATGTGGGGTAATGGGAAAGGATCCTTGGGACATGCCTTATTCAAATCAGTGAAATCAACACATACCCTCCACTTTCCATTTTTCTTTTGAACAACAACCACATTGGCCAGCCATTTTGGATACTTCACTTCTCTAATCATACCTGCTCGTAGTAATCTTTCTACCTCTTCCTGGATAATGGCATTTCTTTCTGGTGCAAACTTCCTCCTTTTTTGATGGATGGGTTTAATTGACCTATCAATGCCAAGTTTGTGAGTGATAATATCCTTAGATATACCTATCATATCCTCATGTTTCCATGCAAAGGTAGATTTTCTTCTTTTGAGGAAGGATACAATGTCTTTTTTCAGGATCCCTGATCCGATATAGATTTTGGATTCAGGATCATCAGGATCCAAGAGGATTTCGTCCACATCCTGCTCTCTTGCCTCCAAGACACCCCTTGGAGGATACTTTAATTGCTATTGCTCCCTTGATTTCGAGGCTGGTTTCATTGATGAGGTGTAACAATCCTTAGCCTCCTGCTGATCACTGTCGATCTTGATTATTCCCCACTGGCTAGGGAGCTTCACACATTGATGGTAGGTGGATGGGACTGCCTTCATATCGTGTATCCAGGGCCTGCCAAGGATAACATTTCAACAAGATAAACGGTCAATAACACAAAATTTTTGATAATTATGTAATCCCTCCACATAAATTGGGAGTTTGATGTCCCCCAGGGTTTTCTTAGTTTCGCCACTAAATCCCACAAGCACGGAGGATCTTGGTGTGATGTCTGATTCAGGAATACCCATTTTCTTCAGAACATCAAGCTGGATAATGTTTACCGAACTTCCTCCGTCAATAAGGATCCTGCGGACAAAATGGTTAGAAATAAAGATAGTAATAACTAAACTATCATGATGAGGATCCTGGATGTTAATTCTATCATCCTCATCAAAGGTTATCACTTTTCCTTCCGAGACACTTGATGTTCGAATAGGTCTTTCTCCATTATCCATTTTATCTTCCTTTGCATGCCTTTTAGCTGCTAAAAAGGATGTACCACAGATGTCTGATCCTCCGGAAATAAAGTTTATCACTTGTGCATCTGCCGGAGGGGCTGGAGCTTTTTCAGGGATCCTTTCGGGATCCTGAGTCCTTTGCTTTTTTCTTCCCAACAACTCCTTTAAATGCCCCTTGCTCAGCAGATATCCAATTTCCTTTCTTAATGCGATGCATTCTTCTGTCAAATGCCCAAAATCCTCGTGGTATGCACACCATTTTGATTTGTCTTTAGCTGCGGCTGGTTTGTCATTTTTTCTGGGCCATCTGGCTTTTTCTCCTAGACTCTGCATTGCAAGGATTATTTCATGGTTATCAACGGAAAAACAGTATTCAGAAATCGGAGGATAATCCTCGTCATCCTCTTCTTGGTCAACAGCATGCACATTCTGGCTGTCAGTTCTGTTATAGGATTTGAATTTGTTGCTTATGAAAGAGGATCCTTGCTTTTCTTGTTTTGAGGATCCTACTTGTCTCTCCTGGATCCTCTTGTCATCCTCTAGCCGGATGAATCTGAGTGCCCGAGTCCTTACTTCGTCTAGATTCCTGCATGGTGTCATAACAAGATCATCATAGAACAATGAATCCCTAAGCAATCCCATTTTGAAAGCCTCAACAGCTGTGGCCACATCCAAGTTGGGAATGTCCAAGGATTCTTTACTAAATTTGGTTATATAATCCCTTAATGATTCATTATGACCCTGAGTTATCTTATATAAATCGCTAGTCAATCGTTCAAATTTTCTGCTACAAGAAAATTGATTATTGAATAAGTTAACTAAATTAGCAAACGAAGTAATAGAGTAAGGGGGAAGACTTAGCAGCCATTTAAGAGCTGATCCAGTAAGAGTGGATCCAAATCCCTTGCATAGGCATGCTTCCTTTAACCTTTCTGGAATCGGATTGATCTCCATCCTCTCCCTGTATTGTGTTATGTGTTCCTCAGGATCCGTTGTACCATCATATAGCTTCATAGTTGGAATATGGAATCTTTTGGGTATCTCAGCATCACAAATTGGTGGTGCAAAACGAGATACCTTATGGCTTCCATCTGCAATCTCTGGGATAGGTTTGACTACCCGTGGAACACTTGATATCATATCCTTTAGTTTCTGCAGTTCTCTGGCCATAGCATGGGTGATACCTGTATCCTGCATGAATCCATGGTTAGTGGTAAGAAAATTATTAAAAGTGTTACCTCCCATCGGGTTCAAGTTAGGAATATTGGATGTGAATCCATATTGCTGGGATTCTGGGATGATGGAGGGACCAGTGGAAGCAATGGTCTGCATTGGAATAAAATCTCCTTGATGGACATCTGAACTTCCTGTTTGCAAACTCTTCAAGGATCCTGGCATCTGGAGGGATCCCTGAACTTGGGGTGATCCTGGAACGAAGGAGGATCCTTGAACCTGGGATGATCCTGGAACAAAGGAGGATCCTTGAACCTGGGATGATCCTGGAACAAAGAAGGATCCTAGAACCTGCTGTGCTCCTGAGTAGGCTCCTGAATTCATGAAGGATCCCATACGCTGAGTATAGGATCCTGTCGGCTGGAAATATGATCCTGATGCCTGAGTCACTGTTGCTGAGCCAAAGTGTTCTCCTTTTGATTCACCCACATGTTGAATGTCTGGGACCTCTGATGGCTGAGAAGTAATCATCGGAGTATCAAAATTCAAAGATTTGGGCATCAGTGGGGAATGATCCTCTGCCGTTTTCTTTTGCCTTTTGAGGTCTCTGATTTCCTTGAGGATCCTGTCATTAGTTTCATCCTGTTACTGCATACGATCCCTCATCTGCAAAATCAAAGTAAATATATCACTAGTACTGGGAGTAGAAGAAGTTAGAGCAGAAGAAGATGAAGGTTTAGAGAAAATAGGAGTTGGTCTTTTCTCAGCATTTTTCTGAGATCCAGCTGGTGGTGGAGGCAAAGGTGGAATGCCCTTAGATGAATTGACTGCAGACATCGTTGTGGAGGTATTCTTCAATGATGAAGCCATGCAACACTCCGGAATGATCACCAACAGAAAAACTTTCTTATGAATGAAGCACCAATTGCCCCACGGTGGGCGCCAAACTGTTTTGGTCAAAAATCACACAAGGATAATGCAACCAAACTCTTTGTAAACGGGGAATGATGCTTGGTATGATGAACAAAGATAAGGATCACTTCAATGAAAATTGCACAAGTGACACAAGGATTTATACGAGGAAAAAGCCCTTGATCAATGAATGATCTCCGGCATAAAAAACCTCGGGTGATGGAAACTACCGATTACCAAACTTCAATATAACAAACAATGTTTACAACTTCGGATGGTAACGAGCTAGGTACAAGGATCACTATAGTATCGTATGCTAAAGCGTGTGAGAAATGTGTTGTGTCCTCCAAATGCTGAAGAGTGCCCTTTATATAAGTGTGTGTGGTCGTATTTTAGGCAAGTCACCTAACTACTAGCTCGTTACCCCTTTAGAAATAGAAGTAAATTTAGCCTAACTAAATGCCCGTAATTTGTGCTAAGTTTCCATATTCTCCACAACGTCTATTTTTGGTTATGCATGTGCGAAATTAGCGTGACAGATTCCTTGATAACGTTGCTAAGACCATGTTCAACTCGTAATTCCTGCAAAACAACATTAAATTCAAAGAGAGCAATCGTTAGTATGAGGATCCTTAGGATGATCCATGATCTTGATCCTGAAGCTCTTCTAAGGATCACTATCTGCCAAAGAAACAAGGATCACTTGTTAGGATATCATGTAAGGATCATAGGTGATTAAAATCCTGCCCTAACACTAGCAATGGCGGATTATTTCTCTAAGTGGGTTGAAGCTGAAGCATTTGTCCAAGTTAGAGACCAAGAAGTGGTATCCTTCATAAAGAGGAATATCCTGACCAGGTTTGGAGTACCAGCTGAGATAATCTGTGACAATGGTTCTCAGTTCATAAGCAAGAGGACCACTGACTTTTGCAAGAGTTGGGGAATCAAAATGATTACGTCTACTCCGGTGCATCCTCAAGCGAATGGACAAGCAGAATCCTCAAACAAGATAATTGTCAACAACTTGAAGAAAAGATTAGGGGCCAAGAAAGGAAGATGGGCAGAAGAATTACCCTTTGTTTTGTGGGCTGATAGAACGACGGTAAAAAATGCAACTGGTCAAACCCCGTTTTCCTTAGTATTTGGAGCAGAAGCAGTGATCCCGACAGAAATGGTGATACCCATAGCAAGATCCAACCTCCGGAATCCTGAGCAGAATACTAAAATTCTATGCCAAGAGCTGGATACTATTGATGAGACAAGAAATGCAGCACGACTAAGAATGGCGGCATATCAACAAAGGATATCTAGAACATACAACATGAATATAAGGATTAGAAGGTTCAAAGTTGGAGATTGGGTGTTAAGAAAAGGTTTTCAGAATACTACCAATCCTGCTGATGGAAAGCTGGCCCCGAAATGGGAAGGACCGTATGAGATTGAATCAGAATCAGGAAAAGGTGCATACCGACTCAAGGATATGGAGGGGGATATGCTGCCGAGATCTTGGAATGCTATACACCTTAAGCTTTATTTCAAGTGAGTTTAGAATTTAATTTCTAACTCAGGAGGGTATGAATTCTATCTCTTTTAATTGTGTTTGGTTTAATTTATTCTTTGAAACCTAATACTGACTTAAGCATCGGAGGGGTGTTAGCCAAGCTAACACCCACCTTAGTTTTGAAATGTTTTGCAGTATATGCTTCGGGATGTAGCTCCAGGATACACGCTCAAGATGCTTCGGAAGATTAGAGGATTGGCCCCCTCTCTCACGTATAAGGGATCCTGATCCCTTCACAGGTTTAAAGGTATTCACCTTTCATCCGAATTGGGTTTAAACACACCGCCTGGAGCGCAAGTTATTTGGGAATAGTTCAAGGTGGTGGGACCAGTCCATGTAAAAGTGGCTGACAATTTCGTTATTGTTGGCTATATCCTGAATCCTAAAGGTATATGAGGATTGATCCCCTCTGTCACGAAATGGTATTTTCATACTCTCTAAGGTTTAAAGGTTTTCACCTTTATAAGTCTTGAAGTTTATACACTCCCGCCTGTAGCGCATGAGAATTTGGGATTATCCCCAGGATACTAAGGATTTATCTCCAGTACATTCTTGGGTTTTGCCCCTGTAACGTGAAAAATTGTCTATAATTGGAACTGATGTCCAGAAGTGTTATGGGTGAAATTCTGAGCCCATATCCTGGGAAATATCTTGGTTTATATCTTGATTGTATGTTATCTGCTCGTATCCGGGATGCTCATTTAGGATATTGGTAACATCCTGAATGGTATCCTCAGGATTACTAACGGGTTATGTGCAGGAGTACACGTCTAGTTGCCCAACGTTCATGAAGACCTTTTCTATGGGAGACTCGGTCCAAGTCGTTCACATGAAGCCGTTGAAGCCGCATTACTCGGTCTGCAACGTTCATAATGGAATATTCGGAGCATTCCATGTTTATAGGAATCCTAGTTTCTATTTCGTTACTATAAATAGACGGGTATACCAGATCAAATAGGACATCACAGCTACACTCACTACACTTACATACTTGTTCTCTCGCAACTTGCACTCTTACACAAATCGTTGTAACACTTAGCGATCTGGTCAATATCCTGCACTGTATCCTGAAGTTTGAAGCAATAAGAAGAACTAGGCAGCTGCGATTGTCAGCTCCCGAGGTTTTATGCCGGCGATCTAGATTGATCAAGGGCTTTCCTCGTACATCTCGTGTCAACCCCCTTTATTTTTTGCTCATTGTTTGATCATAGATACAGCTCAATATCCTGAGCCGTATCCTGAACACTGTTTTTCCAAACAACATAACTGGCATATTTTCAACACACTTTCTAGCACACTACCTCACTTAACTAATTTGATCACTTAATTGCTTCGGTAATTTTTGACCAAAACAATTTGGCGCCCACCGTGGGGCAAGTGATGCTATCTTTACTAAAAATCTTTGTGAAATCATTAATTGGTTTTCTGTTTTCAAAACTTTTTGCCACATTATCTTCAATGGCCTCAAGATCAAGCATGAGCTCTTCTACTGTGTCCGCGATGACTTCTGCTACTACTGGTCCGGTGCTTCCACCACCTCCTCCAAGGATGCAAACTTCTTCACAACCTCAGGATATTATCCCTACTCGGAATGTTCAGGGATCTGCTCCGATTTTGGCTTCTAATGATGAAATTCTAACCTTATTTGGAAGTGTGCAGGAACAAATGAGGCAGCAACAGGAAACAAACCAGATGCTGTTGAGGGAAATACAACTCCTGAAGTCCAGCTCGAGCAGATCTGCCGAGGATATCGTCACTCCACTACAGCCCAGAACTTTGAACTTTAGTTCAGCTGTGTATACTGAGGATAATAGGGGGAATATTGTGCCCAGCCTTCCTCAGAATCATACTCCTAAAATACCCTCCTCGGTTCGAATGTCAACCGTGAGGAGCTCAGGATATGCTTCAGGATATGGGCAGAATCCTCCGACTGGTAACGTGTCTAATAATAATAATACTATTGCCACTAACAGTGTTGGATCTTTGCAGGATACAGCCGTAACGTCAGCATTATCCAGGGAGCTTCAGAAGCTAAAGGATATGATATCTAGTGTACCTGGGGTGGTTCAGCCAATTCCTGAAGTATCCCAGGATAGCCACAGGATATCTCGGTTCGTACGTCCTATTTGTGATGCTGAAATCCCAAAAAGATTCCAGACTCCAAATATGAAGCTTTATGATGGAACCACGGATCCTGAAGAGCATATTGCCCAGTATAGGGAGAGGATGGAGATAAATCCTATCCCTCCGGAGCTCAAGGAAGCTTGCCTGTGCAAGGGTTTCGGTTCTACTCTGACAGGATCAACCTTAAAATGGCTGTTAAATGTTCCTCCGCATTCGATTACATCATTTGCTCACTTAGTGAATTTATTTAACAGTCAATTTTCTTGCAGTCGGAGTTTTGAGAAACTAACCAGTGATCTTTACCGGATAACTCAAGGGCCTCAGGAATCCTTGAGGGATTATGTGAACAAATTCAGTCGAGAATCCTTGGATATCCCACATCTTGATGTTGCAACAGCCGTGCAAGCTTTTAAGATGGGGTTGCAAAAGGATTCTCAGTTTTATCAGGATCTTGTAATGAATCCCTGCAGGAATCTTGACGAGGCTCGTAACAGGGCTCTAAGATATATTCGATTGGAGGATGACAAGAAAAAGCAAGGAAGGATGAATGCATCCTCAACATATGAATCGACTAACAGGAAGTCGGAATCCTCGTACAAACCATACCGCTCCAAGCCATATGGCAGAAATGATAACAAGAGAGTGAATGTTGTCGAAGACGAGGATCCTGAAGAATATCCTGAATTATCCGAATATTGTTTTTCTGTTAATATACCTGAACTAATGTATGCTATGCAGGGTTTGGGACATAAAGCCAGGTGGCCTCGGAAGAATCAACAAAAAGCTGATTAGAAGGATAAATCCAAATGGTGTGCCTTCCATGAGGATTTCGGACATGTTACGGAGGATTGCATTGCCTTGAGGAAGGAAATAAGCTATCTTCTGAGCAAAGGATATTTAAAAGATCTCTTGGGAAGGAAGAAGAATAAAGGTCAGGATACTGAGAAGGATCCTGAACGAGCAGCCTCACCTCCCGCGGATGCCAAGATAATCAACTTCATTTCGGGAGGATCCGACATTTGTGGGACTTCGTATTCGGCGGCGAAGAGACATGCAAAGGAAGCTAAGGCTGAGAGGGGAGACAAACCTGTCAGGATGACTACCCTCACAACTGACAAAATGATCACGTTTGATGCTGATGATAGGGACACTGTCCAGGATCCTCATCATGATGCCCTGGTAATAACGTTATATGTGGCTAACCATTTTGTACGCAGGATATTGGTTGATAATGGCAGCTCCGTCAATATAATCCAACTAGAGACTCTGAAGAGAATGAATGTGTCTCCGATGGATATCACTTCAAAGTCCACCGTGCTTGTTGGGTTTAGTGGAGAGGCTAGGAACACAGTGGGAGAGATAAAGTTACCAGTATATGTTGAAGGAGTCAACTCGATACAACGTTTCTGTGTGATGGATTCTCTATCCTGCTATAACATCATACTGGGAGGACCATGGATCCATGATATGAAGGCTGTGCCATCAACATCCCTACCCCTTGGGGAGTTGTCAAAGTCGATAGTGATCAGCAGGAGGCGAAAGAATGTTACTCATCCTCCATGAAATCTTCGACCAAACCAAGTGCAGCATAGCAATTAAAGATGCGAGCCCAGGATATCGTGGAGAATTCAGAGCAGGATGTGAAGAAAGTTATCCTGGATCAGGATAATCCTGATATCTCGGTGCTCGTAGGAACCAATATCCCTCAGGATATTGAAGATCAATTAACTGACTTTTTGAAATGCAGGATGTCAACATTCGCATGGAGGCATGAGGATATGACAGGTATATCCAAAGACATTATTACTCACAAGCTTGAATTGACAGATCATTCAAGCCTATAAAACAAAAGAGAAGGAAGTTCGCCCCTGAACGAAATGCAATTATCCAAGAGGAAGTTGAGAGATTATTGAAGTCCAAGATGATCAGAGAAGTCAAATTCCCTAGATGGCTAGCAAACGTGGTAGTGGTTCAAAAGAAGAATGGGAAGTGGAGAGTTTTTGTAGACTACACAGACCTGAACAAAGCTTGTCCAAAAGACTCGTTCCCTCTCCCACATATCGACTCAATGGTGGATGCTACTGCCGGGCATGAAATGTTGACTTTCATGGATGCATCCTCAGGATTTCAGCAGATTCAAATGGAACCTTCTGACCAGGAGGATACTGCCTTTATGACACCAACAGGTATTTATTGTTATACTGCTATGCCTTTCGGTTTAAAAAATGCAGGTGCAACATACCAGAGATTGGTAAATATGATGTTTAAAGACAAGCTGGGGGACACCATGGAGGTATACATTGATGATATGGTGGTAAAATCAAAGAGAGCCCAGGATCACCTCCAGGATATAAAGGGAGCATTTGATATCTTGGACCAATATAATACGAAGCTAAATCCTGCTAAGTGCCATTTCGGAGTAGGGGCAGGAAAATTCCTAGGATATATGGTGACCAAAAGAGGAATAGAGGCGAGCCCGAAGCAAATTAAAGCCATCTTGGATATTAAATCACCTTCAAATATGAAAGATGTTCAGCGGTTAACAGGAAGAGTGGCAGCACTAAACCGATTTATTTCAAGATCCTCGGAAAAATGCAAAGAGTTCTATGATATCCTGAAAAAGAATAAGAAATTTGAATGGGGTGAGAAGCATGAAGCAGCCCTGCAGGATTTGAAGCAGTATCTTTCAACCGCACCTCTATTGATGAAGCCTGAGGATGGTGAACCATTATCCCTATATCTTGCAGTGTCAGGGAATGCAGTAAGTGCAGTTCTCGTAAAGGATCACGAAGGTCAGTAGTATCCTGTTTATTATGTTAGCAAAAGTTTGTTAAATGCTGAAACTAGATATTCTCACCTAGAAAAGTTAATATTGGCTCTAGTTATGGCATCAACAAAGCTTAGACATTACTTTGAGACACATAGGATTCATGTCAAAACTAATTATCCTATCAAAAATGTGCTTAGGAAACCAGAAATGTCCGGTAGGGTGGCTAAGTGGTCGGTAAAATTGAGTGCCTATGATCTAATATATGAACCTAGAAATGCCATAAAGTCTCAGGCTTTAGCTGACTTTGTGGCTGATTTCAGTAGTGACATTCAGGATGAGGTAGACCTAGAAGTCCAGCAATTAGGAGAATCCTCAGGATCCTGGACATTATATACTGATGGTGCATCTAATATTAGAGGAGTAGGTTTGGGAATACTACTAAAATCACCACAGGGGGACATATTACCCCAGGCTATTAGGTGTGAATTCCCTGCTACCAATAACGAAGCAGAATATGAGGCTTTGATTGTAGGATTAGAATTGGCTAAGAAGATGAGTATTAAGAATTTGCAAGTATATGTTGATTCCTTGTTAATTACTAATCATTTCAACGGATCCTATGCAGTCAAGGGTGAGAAGTTAATCGAATACCTTGGTATTCTCAAAAAATTAGTAGGATATTTCGATGTTTTTACACTTGAACAGGTACCAAGGGAGGATAATGCTGAAGCAGATGCCTTGGCAAACCTAGGATCATCGATTAGGATACTGGATGGGACCCAAATACCAATATTACATATCTTGTATCCTGTGACGAATCCTCAGGATAAAGAAGTAGCAAGTATTCAGGATCCCGGAGTGGAGTATCTTGAGAAGAATCCTACATCCTGGATGACTCCAATCATGAGATATCTCAAAGAAGGGCATATTCCCGAAGATGAAAATCCTAAGGCATTTAGGATGAAGGTATCACGATTCACTATTATAAATAATGTTTTGTACAAGAAATCTCTTGCAGGACCGTATTTGAGGTCCTTGGAGGATCCTGAAGCCAAAGAAGTACTTCAAGATATACATGAAGGGGATTGTGGTAACCATACTGGGGGCAGGTCATTATTCTCCAAAGTATTAAGGACTGGATATTATTGGCCAACGATGAGGAAAGATGCTATGGAGTATGCTCGAAGATGTGATGCATGTCAAAGGCATAGTAACATACTACATCAACCAGCTGAACCACTATGTCCTATAGCATCCCCTTGGCCGTTCATGAAATGGGGGATGGATATAGTAGGGAAGTTACCGAAAGCTCCGGGAGGAAAAGTCTTTATGCTAGCAATGACGGATTATTTCTCTAAGTGGGTTGAAGCTGAAGCATTTGTCCAAGTTAGAGACCAAGAAGTAGTATCCTTCATAAAGAGGAATATCCTGACCAGGTTTGGGGTACCAGCAGAAATCATCTGTGATAATGGGTCCCAGTTTATAAGCAAAAGGCCAACTGACTTTTGCAAGAGTTGGGGGATCAAAATGATAACATCTACTCCAGTACATCCTCAAGCGAATGGACAGGCAGAATCCTCAAACAAGATAATTGTCAATAACTTAAAGAAGAGACTTGGAGCCAAAAAAGGAAGATGGGCAGAAGAATTACCCTTTGTTTTGTGGGCTGATAGAACGACGGTAAAAAATGCGACAGGCCAGACCCCATTTTCCTTGGTGTTTGGAGCAGAAGCAATGATTCCAACGGAAATGACGATACCTACTGCAAGATCTACCCTACAGGATCCTGAACGGAATCCTGAGGACTTGTGTCAAGATTTAGATACCATAGATGAAAAAAGGGATGCAGCAAGGTTAAGGATGGCAGCATATCAACAAAGAATATCCAGGGCATATAACAAGAACATAAGGACTAGGAGATTTCGAGTTGGTGATTGGGTGCTAAGAAAGGCTTTTCAAAATACCACCAATCCTGCCGATGGCAAGCTAGCTCCAAAATGGGAAGGACCGTATGAAGTTGAATCAGAAGCAGGGAAAGGAGCATATAGACTCAAGAATCTGGAAGGAGATATGCTACCAAGATCCTGGAATGCAATACACTTAAAGCTCTATTTCAAGTAAGAGTAGAATTTAATTTCTATCCTAATGGTATGTACTCTATCTCTTTTAAAAATATTTGTGTATTATCTTGAACTCAATACTGACTTAAGCATCGGAGGGGTGTTAGCCAGGCTAACACCCACCTTAGTTTATAGTTGTTTTGCAGCATATGCTCCAGGATATAGCTCCAGGATTTGCATTCGGGACAAAGCGGAAGACTAGAGGATTGGCCCCCTCTCTCACGTCTAAGGGATCTCGATCCCTTCAAAGGTTTAAAGGTATTCACCTTTCTTTCGAATTGGGTTTAAACACCTCGCCTGGAGCGCAAGTTATCCAGGTATAGTTCAAGGTAGCGGGACCAGTTCATGTAAAAGTGGCTGACAATTTCGTTACTGTTGGCTATATCCTGGATCCTGAAGGTATATGAGGATTGATCACCCTCTCTCACGAAAGGGTATTTTCATACTCTTTAAGGTTTAAAGGTTTTCACCTTTCTAAGACTTGGAGTTTATACACTCTCGCCTGTAGCACATGAAACTCAGGGTTTATCCCCAGGATATCAGGGTTTATTCTCAGGATATTAAGGTTTACCCTCAGTATGTTGAGGATTCGTTTCAGGATAACAAGGTTCCTGCCTCGAGGTGTTTGGAATTTATTCGAGCCAAAGTATGAATACACTTGCATTTTTGTGTCATACACAGGGGACATTATCCAACTTTATAAGTGAGAACTGGGGACATTCCTATGGTGAAAAATTGGAATTAACTCTTTGGGAATCTCTGGTATGATCTTTCCTTATTATTTGGATAACTTACAGATTGTGTGTCAGTGTCCTGATCAGGATATCTTTCAGGATACATTTACAATGTGTTCCCAAGAATGTTCAAATGAAATTATTTTTACAAGTAAAATTCATGTAGTGGAAATAAAGCAACGAAAGGAAGTTATATTATTACCATACCAAAAGATGTGCTCTTAGTTTCACCTTAAAACAAGGCCCATCCACTAAGAGCACTAATAGTTACTTACCATATTTACTTAACAGTTGAAGGCTTTGTCTCAAACCGAGACCCATCCACCTCCAACTGTTATATTGTTCAAAAGAAAAACATACTAACGGTGATGACCAAGGGCTTCGTCCTGAAACTCAGGATTCCTCCACCTTTGGCCATCATATTGTCTAAGTGCAGGAAAAGTAAATTGTTTAGGGGATTACAGACCAACATCAAATCTAAAAAAAGTGGGCTCCGGCCTAAGCATCAACATCCATCATCGCCCACTCAGATGCCCTCACACAGCGGCATCCTCTCCAACCTTCTCCGGCTTATCAGCACCAGCATCCGCTCCAGCATCCTTCTTGTCTCCAGCCTGATCCACCACCTCTGCTGACTTGGAGGACTCACCGGCTTCTGCAGGGAGTGGCACAGCTTTTCCTCCAAGCTCCTTCAGTTTGGCCACCCAAGAGTCCACCGGCCAAGCTGGGCACACGAGGCCTGTCTCCTTGGCCTCGTATGCCATCTTGATGCGAGCTTGTAGCAAGGAGACGATGGCAGAAGCCTTGATCCCTTCCCAGAAAGAAACCATGGCCTACTCGTGATCCATTTCTGCGGTGGCAAGTTTGAGCTCAGCCTCTTGGGTGACCTTTTTCATCAAGCTCTCGTAATGCCAGGACTTCGCTTCAGCAATAGCACCTTGATCAGCAACTGTGCTTTCGAGCTGTTTGATTCTGGCTTCGTGGAGTGCAACAGTGCCGCAGGTATCATTATACAGGTGGAGCAGATGCTGAAGGCCCTGCACATCGAATTCAGGTATGAGTCAGAATATATTAATCAGATATCCTATCAAGATATATATGCAGGATATATAGCAGGATATTACCTTATTGAGGAAGGATGTCATGGGCTCTAAGGAGTCAGAAAAGCTGAGTTCCTCATAGGAGAACCCCTCGGAGCCTGGGGCACTAATTTCAGAGCCCTTCCTCTTTTTTGCCGTGGAAGCACGAGTCCTTGGGTTAGCCTTAGGGGCCGGCAGTGGTTTGGAGCTGGTGGCGGCAGGTGTCTCTTTCTTGACCATGACAGGAGTAGGGTAACTGTCAAGCTCGTCAAGGTCAAGGAGGATCGGAACTTTGCTGGAGTCTGCACACGGGGAGTAAAAATTCTTTCCTAAATATTTCAAATAAAAACATGTATGCAGGATATTGAACAGGATCCTTACCAGACATGTTTACACTGGAAAGAGGGCTTGGAGACGGTGGAGATGGGTTAAAACTTCTTTCAGCTTCAGGAAGGAGTCTGATAGCGTCAATCTTTTTTTGTGAATCTGCAAGGGGAGGTGCTAGCTTCCTAAAATCAGCTGTGTACAAGAAAACAACAAAGTCAGTCCAAAATATACAGCAGGATATAAGACAGGATTATCCTAAAACCCTAGGTCCTAACCTTCTTCAACCATTTCACCGGATAATCCGCTCCACCAGGGATTGAATCTCTTTTTACAAAAAAGAATTTGGATTTCCATTCCTCTTCATTCCTGGTGGCTCGGATGATTAATGGGTCGCTGGAAGTAGAGTAAAACAAGAATCGACAAGAGCCGTGGCACCTAAGCCGGTATGCTAAAGGAAGGTCATTAACAGAAAGATCAGGGATATGGTTGTTCTTGATTTGATCAAGAACAGACAAGACTCGCCAAAGCATTGGCATTGTCTGACTGAAGCAGATTTTGGTGACGTTAAAGAACTCGGTGATGAAGTCCGAGAAAGGAAATTGCAACCCTAAGGTAAAAGGAAAAGCATTGAAGCACAACCACTCATCGGAAACCATATCTGATTGGATTTCCCGATCAAACGGTCGGAACACTGTCCCTTTTGGGAAGATGCCGGAGGTTTTAACGGCTGACAAGTGTGCACTATCAAAGGTGCATATTTCTTTCTCCGGATCCTGGAGAAGATTTTGGTGGATAAACGTGGGAGCAGAATCGCCGGAACTGGATCTTGTCTGCCTTGCCATATTGTCACCGGAATATTGGGAAGAATGAGAGAGGAAGATGAAGTTGAGAGAGAAATGTTTACCTTTTTCTCTTCGGTAAAGGTTAAATGATGATGAGGATGAGAAGTTATAGGGATGAAATGAGTAGTTATAGGCTGCGTGGTTACAACTAGTCACATCAAGGTCTTATCTCTTAATTACCTCGTTGTTCGTGAAAAAATGTAACCGTTAGTATCAGGATACTTAACGGTAACATTTTTGGGGACAATTGTTATGGGTGAAATTCTGAGCCCATATCCTGGGAAATATCTTGGTTTATATCTTGATTGTATGTTATCTGCTCGTATCCGGGATGCTCATTTAGGATATTGGTAACATCCTGAATGGTATCCTCAGGATTACTAACGGGTTATGTGTAGGAGTACGCGTCTAGTTGCCCAACGTTCATGAAGACCTTTTCTACGGGAGACTCGGTCCAAGTCGTTCACATGAAGCCGTTGAAGCCGCATTACTCGGTCTGCAACGTTCATAATGGAATATTCGGAGCATTCCATGTTTATAGGAATTCTAGTTTCTATTTCGTTACTATAAATAGACGGGTATACCAGATCAAATAGGACATCACAGCTACACTCACTACACTTACATACTTGTTCTCTCGCAACTTGCACTCTTACACAAATCGTTGTAACACTTAGCGATCTAGTCAATATCCTGCACTGTATCCTGAAGTTTGAAGCAATAAGAAGAACTAGGCAGCTGCGATTGTCAGCTCCCGACGTTTTATGCCGGCGATCTAGATTGATCAAGGGCTTTCCTCGTACATCTCGTGTTAACCCCCTTTATTTTTTGCTCATTGTTTGATCATAGATACAGCTCAATATCCTGAGCCGTATCCAGAACACTGTTTTTCCAAACAACATAACTGGCATATTTTCAACACACTTTCTAGCACACTACCTCACTTAACTAATTTGATCACTTAATTACTTCGGTAATTTTTGACCAAAACAAGAAGATTTCTAAGTATTTGAAGACATTGTACACATGGGACATTCCTACTGAGGCAACGATGTAAAGCTCAAAGGATAAGGCTCGGACCTAATACACTAAGTATCTCAAACATGGAACATCTTGGTACAAGGAATTGCAAAAAGGATTGAAGTTTGGAACTAGGATTACACTCTATTCCTGGTATGATCTTTCCTTTGTGAATCTTACACAACTTGATTGAACTTTTGAAATCATGTTTAAAGGATATATTCTAGAGATATATTCTCGGGATATGATTCAGGATATTTGGTTGGAACCTTTGGGATGCAATACTTGGCTTTAAAAATCAGAGTTGGATTTGTTTATAAATTCTGAGTAAACTATCTTTTTCCTGTGAAAATTTTATTCGAATTACTTGATATTTTGAAAAATAAACTATTTTGAAAGAACTTGTCCAAATTGTTTGGATATTAAGAAGCCCTATTTTACGAAAGTTTGCGTAGGATATCACTGAGTATATTGATCAGGATACCTTCACAGAAATGATAAAACTAATTTCACAAAGCCAAAATCTAAACTAAGTAATGCATGACAAAAATTTAAAAGGCTACAACAGATAAGTCAAAGGCAGGTTATATTATCAACATGTCAAAAGTTGTGCTTTTGGTTTCACCTTAAACTAAGGCCCATCCACCAAAAGCACAATAGATTCCTAACTAGATTTACTTAACAGATTGAAGGTTTCGTCTCAAACCGAGACCCATCCACCTTCAACTGTTATATTGTTCTAAATAAACGATACTAATCGATGACCAAGGGCTTCATCCTGAAACCCAGGACCCATCCACCTATGGCCATCATATTGTTGTAGTGAAGGAAATGTAAATTGTTCAAAAGCAGGAAAAGTAAATTGTTCAGACAAACACAACCATGAAATTTTAAAAAAGTGGGCTCCGGCCTCAGCACATATATCCATCATCGCCCACGTCGCTGCATTTAAGGGTCAGCTCCCTCCTTCATCGTGACATCTCCACCAACATTCTTCTCAGCATCATCAGCAGTATCTTCTCCATCAGCATTTTCTCCGGAATCACCACCAGCATCCTTTGAAGCACCAGCATCATCTACCTTCTCGGCTACCTTGGTGGGCTCCTCGGCGACAGGTTTTGAAGGGGGCTCCACGGGATTGCCGCCAAGATCTTTCAATTTCACCTCCCAGGCTTTGATGTTCCATGAGGGGCATTCAACGCCCAAAGCCCTAGCTTCATAAGCCATTTTCAGTCTGGCTTGGAAAAGGGAGATGATGACCGAATTCTTAAGGCTCTCCCTGTATGAAGCTATATCTTGTTCATGTTGAACTTGGACCGCGTCAGATTTAGCTTGAGCCTCTTGGGTGATCTTTTGGATGGCAGCTTGGTGATCTTGGGTCATGGCCTTATACTTAGCTTCGTAGTGTTCAGATTTGGCGGTGGCGATTGCTGCTTGATCCGTGATGGTAGCTTCAGCCTTCTTTAGTTTGCTTTCTAGCATGACGTTTAGGCCACATGCGTCCTCATAAAGGAATACCAGACGTTCAAGGCCCTGCAAGGTAAAGAAACAGGCATTATTCTAAATGAACATTTCTACTTAGCATATGGTGCAGGATACAGGTCAGGATACTAACCTGGTTGAGGAAGCCGGTTATAAATTTGCTGGATTCTGTAAACCCGTGGTTCTCAAATGGGAACACGTGAAGTGTAGCAGGAGGTTCAGCTTCTTTTCTCTTTCGGGAACTAGAAGCCCGGGTACGTGATGCCGGAGGAGCTTTGGGAGCAGTGGTGGTCTTCGAGCTGATAGGCTTCGGTGTGACGGAAGACTTTGGATGGGATTCTTGCTTGACGGGTGCAAGGCTAGAGTAGCTGTCCAACTCGTCGAGTTGGAAGCCTTCGAGGTTGATAACTGGCACTGCATAAGGGAAGATGTTCTAGGCTTATTATATCTCTAAAAATAATAATCGATTTAATATAATTCCTGATAATATGCTTACCAGATATGGTGGAACTTGATCTTTGACTTGAGCTTGTGAGTAGCAGGTTAAAGGTTCTTTCACCCTCGGGAAGCTTGAAGATTTCTTTTATTCTTCCTTCTGCTTTGGCACCGGGGGGAGCTAGTTCCTTGAAGTTTGCTGCAAGAAAGGAAATAAACACATTAGGATATTGGTTCAGGATGAAGGTTCGAGATATGATTGGGGATGTTCCTAAAACCCTAGGTCCTACCGGAAGTCAACCATCTTTTAGGGAGGTCAAAACCCTTATCAATGGAGTCTCTTTTCACGAAGAAAAACTTTCTTGTCCACTTATCCTCGTTCTTGGTGGCTTTGAGGATGAGAGGATCTTTGGAAATAGAGAATAGAAGGAATCGGCTGGAACCATGAGATCTTAAACGATAAGCCATCGGCAAGTCCTCGATGCATAGGTCAGGCAAATGGCGAGCCTTAATTCCTTCCAGGGTGACTAATATGCGCCAAACCATGGGCATGATTTGGGCAAAGATGAGGCCAGTAAGTTCGAAGAAACGAGAAATGAAAGGTGAAAACGGGTATTGAAGTCCTATGGAGAAAGGGTAGGCGAAAAAGCAGACCCATTCGTCGGAACAAAAATCCGATCGGACCTCTCGGTCGAATGGACGGAAGATTGTCCCGGCGGGAAAGGCACCGGAAGCTCGTAGGGCCGCGATGTCGGAATTATCGAAAGAGCACACCTCTTTTGACGGATTCTAGAGCAAATTTTGTTTGTGGAAGGGCGAAGTAGAGTCCGCCATTTGCGATCTGGTACGAGTCGCCATGAAGGATCACAATCGGAGAGCAAGAAATGTAAACAAGGAAAATGAAAAAGAGAGAGAGAAAAGTACCTGATATTCGGTTGAAGATGAAGATAATCATAATGAGACGACCCTCAGTTAATATAGGCTAAGTGTAGGGGGTAAAGAGTAAGTAACGACTTGGAAGTTGCACACTGTCATTTCAAGGGTCTCATCATACTGATTGCCTTAATTGATGAGATAAAACTTTTAAAATATATCCGTTGGATTGGTATACCAACAGATATATTTGGGGACAATTGTTATGAGTCATTTTCTGAGCGTACATATCTTGATCAATATCCTGCTTCTAATTGTTTATTTGTGACCAGGATACTGGACGGGGATATTGCTAACATCCTGGGCGATATCCTGAGGTTGATTGAATTGACCACGTGCAGGTTAAACATTGGGGTTTGCTAACGGTCAGATGGACTTCTTCTCCTTGAGACTCGGGCAAAACAGTTGGGAGAAAGACGTTGAAGTCGGAAGATGTGGATTAGAACGTTCACATGTGGAATATTCGCCGGATCCCGGAATAATAGGATAGTTGGTTGTTTTCTTTTTACTATAAATAGATTGATCGGATCAGATTAAGGCACATACACTCATTCACACACTTCGCTCTCTAGTTTCTAGCAATCATTACACACGAACACTTGTACTCAAATCTCATTGTAACACTTAGTTGAGCCGTATCATATCCTGCACTGTATCCTGAAGTTTGAAGCAATAAGAAGAACAAGGCAGCTGCGATTGTCAGCTCCCGAGGTTTTATGCCGGCGATCTAGATTGATCAAGGGCTTTCCTCGTACATCACGTGTCAACCTTTACTTTTCTACTCATTGTTTGATCACAGATACAGCTCTGTATCCTGAGCCGTATCCTGAATACTGTTTTTCTAAACAACTTAACCAACATATTTTCAACAGACTTTTTAGCACACTACCTCACTTAACTAATTTGATCACTTAATTGCTTCGGTAATTTTTGACCAAAACAATATTGATTTTGTTTTTCAACAGGGATGTAATGTAATGATTTCTCTCAATTGAATAGACGGACACTGTTGAGGACAAGGTTGTTAAAGACAGGCACTTATGTATGTAACGTCTGATCAACCAAAGGAAAACCACTGTTCAGTAACAGCAGTGGTTCAGTGTCTCGGTGTTTAGATTTTGTTACAGCTTCGATGATGGTTGTTAGATTTATGAAAATGTAATTGCTACGGCTTGAATATTATTGTTATTATAATATTATCATCTATTGATTGTGGTCTGTTCAAGCACTGCTGTTAAACATGCTGTGTTGAACTGCATCGTCTGTTAGTCCATAGCAGAGGTTCTCTTTGGCAGACCTTTGCTTGAACCGTCTCAGTGTTTATCAGCAGATGTTCATCATGAGGCGTGAGAAACATATATTTGAAATCCTCTGTTGAACTTTATCACTGTTAAGTGCCACAGAAGATGTTAGCAATTTATACTGTGCAATGATCAGCAGATGTTATGGTCAAACTTCTGTTTATGGGCAAACATGTGTTTAAGATCAAACTTCTGTTTAAAAGCCTGTTACAACCACTGTGTTTCTTTTATATTCATATGGGCAGCAGAGGTTATTTGCTATAACAGTGTTTGTGTTTATTAAGCTCCTCATTTTGATTGTTTGGGTATAGTATTCTTGGAATTGGTCTTTTTTTTTTTTTTGAAAACTGATGTTTATGGGCAAACATTTATTTATGCTCGAACATTTGTTTAAGGCCAAACATCTGTTTATAGTCAAACTTTTGTTTATGGGTAAACATGTGTTTAAGGTCAAACTTCTGTTTAAGTCCAGAAAACTGATATATAAGGCGAGACATCTGTTTAAGGTCCAACTTCTGTTTAAAAACCCTGTTACAACCACTGTGTTGGTTGAAACATTTGATTCTTAAAAGTTATCCACTGCGGATAAAACAACCTCTGTTTCTACAATCTTCGTGTTGACCACTGACTGACCAAACATTTTTGTTTAAAAAACTGATGGGTATCCACTGATGGGTATCCACTTTTTTATTGTTGACATCCATTCATATTGACCATCAGCGGTTTTCCTAAAAAACAGTCACTGCTCACATTTTTATTACTGATGGTGTTAATTAGTGATAGATTGAAATTATCAAATAAAAACTAGAATTACAATGAAATTACCATTTTACTTAATCGTTACATTAAAAAATAAAAAAAATCTTGATGACTATTTGTTGCAAATGAAATCAGTAATTAATGTCAATTTCTTGATCTATGGGCATTTAAAATACTGAAAATGTGAATTTCAAACTGACGGTTATTATCTCTTAACTAAAGTTAAAATAAAAATTAGAAAAGTCATCATGACAATTGCTTTCAAATCACATCAGTAATTACTGATAATATCAGTAATTTTGAAATTCAAAATATGCAAAATGGTAATTTAAAATTGATGTTCTCTCTCTTTTGTTTCCAACTTTGCATTTCATTTCTAATATTTTTTTAGCTTAATAAAGCTGAAAATAAGGATATACACTACTTACCATTCAGTTCCCAATAAACATCAGTTCCCGATAAACATCATGACAATTGCTTTCAAATCAGATCAGTAATTACTGATAATATCAGTAATTTTGAAATTCAAAATTCAAACCATATATTCTATTCTAATCCTATAAATAAGATATAATTATCTGGTGTCACATTCAAATCTCGCTCGCTCATATATGTGAGCGTATCTCTCTCTCTCAAATGCATCTTTCTCGTGATTCAGCTGCTAATCTCCGATTACACTTCTTTGTTCGAATGTTTGTTGTTTATGTTTACATGTTATCGTTCCAGTATCATTGTTCCAACATCATCGTTTCAATGAAAATTCGCATCCCACATCAACGTTTCAATATCGATGATGTAGTATCATTGTTGCAACATCGTGAGAAGTTGCATGTGCTACCTTCTTTGATGTGAGAGTTGCAACTTTAACGGACGATATGTATCTTCTATTGTGAAAAGTTGCAGCTTCAACAGAGGATATGTATTTTTGTTAAATCGAAAGTTAGGTTTTCTTGTGTCAGGAAGATTTTCTCTTTTTATAGAAAGTATAGATTTGTCCAATATTGTGGAAAATCAGATGTGCTACAACAGTTGATTTTCTCCTCAAAGAAATGGCCACGACCTAAGCACGGGATGTAAGCGTACACCTGACAGATGCATTATGTAAAAACTGGTAGCCCACTTAGATGGATCAGCCTTGTGGGTATTATACCTGTGGCGTGTCAGTTAATCTAGACCGGCCCTACAAACCGGCCCTGATGGACGACAAATAAGTAAAACTGTATACAAGATTATTTTTAAATAATTATCCCAAGTTATAAAAAAATATTTTTCCGAAGTGCATTCAAATCAATTTTCAAACTCTTTTCAAAATGAGTCAGTTAAGTTGTATTTACCAGTGTAAACTGACGTATTTTCCAAAAAGGATAAGTGCAAGTACTAGACGAAATAGGCTGGCTACTCCAGGCATCATTACTCAAGTCTCGCAAGCTTTAGATGTCAAAGTCTGTTGAACAATTTTTCCTTTTTATTCGATCCGCCTATGGATCTATTTCAATTGTTTGTGATAGTTAATATTACAATATTTATTCGGTTGAAATAAATCTATCTTTTGCTTCCGCTGTGCATTTATATTTTGTGTTGTTTGACTATGATGATATCAACTACGTCACGATATTCCCCACCGGGCCCACCGGTGACACGTGGTAAAATTGGGGTGTGACAGGTTGGTATCAGAGCCAACACTGAGTGAATTAAACACTAGTCTTTTGTGTTTAATCTCAGTTACACAATTGCACATTTCTTGATTCTCGAGTCTAGACAAGAACTTATAGGACAAATCATAATTTGCTCTATTTTGTCCTTTATTTATTTTCTTGTTATTTTTCTGATTAGCCCTGCATGGGCAAGTCATTTCAGTTAGAAGTCCCATTTAGGGCAACCATGTACTTGTTTAAATTTTAAGGGAATGGTCAGATTTAAAATAACATTCCTATTATAAGATCTACCATTATAATAAGATGGCAAAATCTAAAAAGGACAAGACCTAGCCATGTGTCACCTTAAGAAAAGGCCAAGATGGTAGTTCCTCAATTAGATTCAGATCCTTGATAACATCTCAAATTAGGATTGCTCTGCTTTTAATATTAAAAAGAGTCTTAAAGGTAAAACCTAGCCTAAATGTCAATGCAGACATGGCCAAGATGGTAAAACCTATTCAAAAGATTCAAATCCTTGTTAACATCTGAAGTATGTTAACGTTCTTGGCAAAATGTGATTCGATAAAATTGCATAAGTCATCCTTAACTTGGGTTATTCCAATGTTCCCTTATTTATATAATCATCCCTTAAGGATGAAGTGCCTACGGGCTATAATTAACGTCCTCTGGGACTAAAGACAGTGGTAGCCTACAATTCCCTGTCAAGAAAAGGTAATGAACTTTGATTCAAACCTTAATGCCTCGATTCCATAAAATCTGGGCTTATAAATTAAACTTGTCTACGTGACGAAGCTTTTTGTGCTATTATTAACTTATGAGTTAGGATTTATGATAAAGATCCTGAACAATTATATACTTAACAAATTAACAAAAATGGTTCTTAAAACCATGATTAATAAATTATCAAATGCTGTATAAGCTTCTATATAAACCTTGTCCTTATTTTCTTTTATGTAGCAATTAAAGCTACATGGCTAGGTCGGAGGAAGTGAACAGTCATCCCCTGGAAAACCATGATGATGATAAGATTAATATAACCAGAGGAGAACTTCGTACACTGATTGATACAGCTGTATCTAAAGCTGTAGATAAGCAATTCAGGGAGTTTAGTGGGACGCATAGTAGAACCTCTTCTGTACCCCACTCTAAATCCGTCCCTAAAACTCATTCAGAGGCTCACAGTAAGCCACTCTCCAAGAAAGATGAACCTAAGAAAGAGGATGTTCAACCTTCCTCAAACCAACACAGTATTCCATCCAAAAGGATAGTGTTTGATGATGAGCCACGTACCAAGTCTTGTACTTATAAGTACTTTGTTTCCTGCAAACCCCAGGATTTCACTGGGGAGAAAGGGGCAATTGATTGTATGACCTGGTTAGATGAGATGGACATTCTTGTTGATGTCAGCGGTTATGCTGAAAGGGATATAGTGAAGTATGTATCCCAATCGTTCAAGGGAGAGGCATTAGCTTGGTGGAAGTCTCTCATTCAAGCTGCTGGGAAGATCTCACTCTACAATATGTCATGGGAGCAGTTTGTTATTCTCATTATAGAGAATTATTGTCCACAGCATGAGGTGGAAAGGATTGAATCAGATTTCTTATCGTTGGTTATGAAAAACCTAGATTGCCAAGCCTATCTTACAAGCTTCAACACCATGTCTAGACTGGTTCCTTACCTTGTGACACCAGAACCCAAGAGAATTGCTCGCTTCATTGGGGGTTTAGCCCCAGAAATCAAAGCCAGTGTTAAGGCTTCAAGACCTGCTACTTTTAGATCAGCAGCTGATCTATCTTTATCCCTCACTTTAGATGCGGTCAGGCTAAGATCGCTCAAGAACTCTGAAGAGAGTAAGAGGAAGCGTGAGGATGATACCTCACGAAGATCTGAGAAGAAGCACAAGGGTAATTCGGACCACAAGAAAGAGTCTGGGTCCAACAAAGGTAATCAGCGGTCGGAGGAAAAGCCAAAGTGCACGACTTGCCAAAAGCGCCACTTTGGAAAATGCCGGCTTGAGACCAAGTCTAAATCAGGACCACCTGCATGTGGGTTATGCAAGTCCAAAGAGCACAAGACTGTTGACTGCAAGAAGATTAAAGATGCCACCTGTTATAATTGCAATGAAAAAGGGCACATTAAGACCAACTGCCCTAAATTCGACAAGAAGCTAGAGGAAGCCAAGAAGACCAATGCTAGGGTCTTCCAGATGAACGCACAGGAGGCAATTCAGGACGACAATGTGATCACAGGTACCTTCCTCATAAATGATGTCTATGCAAGAGTACTTTTTGATTCAGGAGCTGATAAGTCGTTCGTAGATAATAAGTTTTGTGAATTATTGAAATTGCCTGTTAAAGCATTAAGTGTGAAATATGAGGTGGAATTAGCTGATGGAACCATAGAAACCACATCAACCGTGTTAGATGGATGTTTCATATCCATTAAGAACCACTCCTTTCCGTTGTCCTTACTTCCCTTTAAGTTAGCCGGTTTTGATATAGTGATAGGCATGGATTGGTTATCGCATAACCAAGCCCAGATCATCTGCAATAAGAAGCAAGCAGTGATCAAGACTCCGTCTGGTGAGCCACTTACCATTCAGGGAGATACCCAACATGGATTGCCTGAGTAGGTGGCTATGCTCAAGGCATCTAGATGTCTAAAGAAGGGTTGTGTCATTTATATGGCACAGGTAACCATTGATGAGCAAAAACCCAAGATTGAAGATATTCCAGTCATTTCTGAATACCCTGAAGTCTTTCCTGAAGAACTACCTGGTTTACCACCAGATAGGCAAGTAGAATTCAGAATTGACATCATCCCTGGAGCAGCACCTGTCGCCAGAGCGCCTTATAGATTGGCACCAACAGAGATGAAGGAATTGAGGACACAACTAGATGATTTGCTAGCCAAGGGTTTTATTAGACCTAGTTCATCTCCATGGGGAGCGCCAATCTTGTTTGTCAAAAAGAAGGATGGATTGATGCGTCTGTGCATCGATTACCGTGAGCTTAATAAGGTTACTATCAAGAATAGGTATCCTTTGCCCAGGATCGATGATATGTTCGATCAATTGCAACGTGCAAGCTACTTTTCCAAGATTGATTTGAGGTCAGGCTATCATCAATTGAAGGTCAAAGATGAAGATGTACACAAGACTGCGTTTAGGACTCGCTACGGTCATTATGAGTTCTTAGTGATGCCTTTTGGGCTCACTAACGCACCTGCCACATTCATGGATCTCATGAATCGCATTTGCAAGCCTTATTTGGATAAATTTATCATCGTCTTCATCGATGACATCCTCATTTACTCGAAGAACCAAGCTGACCACGAGAAGCATCTCCGTTGCGTCCTGAAACTGCTTCAACAAGAAAAGCTCTATGCCAAATTTTCTAAGTGTGAATTTTGGCTTCGTGAAGTCCAATTTCTTGGACATGTTGTTAGTGAGCGTGGTATCCAAGTAGATCCCGCTAAGATTGAAGCTATTATGAACTGGCAAGAGCCGAAGACACCTACAGAGATTCGCAGTTTCCTAGGACTGGCAGGATACTACAGGCGATTTATTGAAAACTTCTCAAGAATTGCAGCACCCCTGACTTTACTTACTCGCAAGAATAGCAAGTTTGACTGGGGGCCTAAGCAGCAAGAATCCTTCGATGATTTGAAGCAGAAATTGAGCAATGCTCCTGTATTGACATTGCCAGATGGGATTGATGAGTTTGTAGTATATTGTGATGCATCACACACCGGGATGGGATGTGTACTTATGTAGAGAGGCAAAGTTATTGCCTATGCTTCACGTCAGTTGAAGGTGCATGAGAAGAATTACACCACCCATGACTTGGAGTTGGGTGCCGTTGTATTCGCACTAAAACGGTAGAGGCATTACTTTTATGGAACTAAGTGTGTGATCTATTCTGATCACAAGAGCCTTCAACATTTGTTCAATCAGAAGGACTTGAACATGAGGCAGCGATGGTGGATGGAAACTTTAAATGATTATGATTGTGAAATAAGATACCATCCAGGCAAGGCAAATGTAGTCGCTGATGCCTTAAGTAGAAAGGAAAGAGTAAAGCCTATAAGAATCAATGCCAAGAGCATTGAGATAAAGAATAGCTTGAATGAAAGGTTGTTAGCTGCGCAGAAGGAAGCTGTGCTAAAAGCTAACTATCCTGATGAAAAGTTAGGAGTAACTGAAGAACAGTTATCCTATGGCAAGGACGGAATCCTGAGATTAAATGGACGTATATGGGTTCCAGTTTATGGAGGACTTCGGGACGTCATCCTCCAGGAAGCCCACAGTTCCAAATATTCCGTTCATCCTGGAGCTGATAAGATGTACCCGGATCTGAAGGCAAATTATTGGTGGATAGGCTTGAAGAAATCTATAGCTGCCTATGTGGCTAAATGTTTGACGTGTGCTCAAGTCAAAGCTGAACATCAGAAGCCGTCAGGTTTGCTACAACAGCCTGAAATTCCCACTTGGAAATGGGAAATGGTGACAATGGATTTCATCACCAAGTTGCCAAAGACAAAGAAAGGAAATGATACTATATGGGTCATAGTTGATAGACTGACTAAGTCAGTGTAACATCTGTTCTTATAAATTAAGGTTTACGTATCATTTACGAAAACAATCATGTAATTAAGATTATATATGCATTGGAAATTACGGGTTTGTTAAAAACTTTTTACAATTTAAAAGTATACAACATATCACGTGTACGTTCGTCGTTTAACATAATAATGATACATAGTGCGGAAGCTTAATTCGTAATCGTGTTCGGTTCTTGCTCGACGCTTGATCTTCATCCGTGCACTCTCGACATTCACCTATGATCAAAACCAACTTAGAAGTCAGTTTTGATAGTTAAATAACAAGTACAACAAGTTAATCGGGTCAAATATTCGAAATAAACAAAAAAAAAATCAATATTTTCATAAATTAGGCCGTCGCCACGCGCGACCATGGCCGTGGCGCTACGCCACGGTCTCTTTTTGACAGATTGTTGCAGCTGGTTGCTGCATATTCTCAGCACGACCGGATTTTACGGAAACGACCATAACTTCTTCGTTATTGATCCGTTTTACCCGATTATTTTTCCTACGCGTCCGTAATTTAATCCTCCTTCTTATGGAGTTAAAATCCCACATCCAACATAAGAAATTTTGAGACTTCTAAGCATTCGACTCGTTACCTTTTTACCGAATTTTAACCCGTTTATGCATTTTATCAAACAAACGTATTTATTTGATTCCTATATCTCATACACTTCTTCAAATTAATGTTACCTACTATATTAGGTTCTAATCATAGGTTTATTACACCATTTAAGTCCGTTTTCGCTCGTATGCTTATGTTGACCCGTTAAGGGTATTTAAGCACTTTCGAACCTAAAATCGCTTTCGATTACTTCTAACATTCCATCACCACATTTCTTATCCTAAAATCTCCCACCACAACTGTATTTAAGGTGAGTTTAATGTGGTGATCAATATAAACCAAATTTTTACCTCTTGGTTCATTAATTTACGGCAAAAACTAAAATAGTGCCTTTTGACTAACATATTACATCTTTCAACTTCTATACTTATTCTAAGTATTTATCAAATCATGAAATTTGCTTCCAAACAACCTTTAAGGGTTGTTTGTTCAACTTAGCCTACAAGGGCGTTTTGGTCGGTTTTGGTCCTTTTACGACGAAGGACCCTCTCTCAAATTATTCGACCAAAATAGCATTCTTAACTACAACATAATTATGCGTACCTGGCCCGGATCAATAAGTAGACCCGATTTATACCTCGTTTTCATTATCACACCATCATTGGTGACGTAATTATCCAATTTGCTAATTGGTCCTGTTAACATAAGACTTGACAACCACATTAGTCGATATTGTCAAATGGTGTTATCACCACCATTCGACCCGTTTGGAGTATAAGCCCACATTATCTATTTAATCAAAAACATCGTTTTTGATCTCCAATTCATACATCCATCCCATCCCGGATTTTATTACCATACATCCATCCAATCCATATTTCCAATATTATTGTTATCACGTTTACATTGTATCGAGTAAACGGGTATTCTACATAAGGGTGTAAATTATACTTACCTTGCATCCGAGCTACGCTTTTCTTCTATGTTTGACTCGTTTGACCCGCTTTCACTCCAAGCTTCACCTAGCTTGTTTAAGCGCCAACTATTATTCATCATTTAAAAGGCGGTTAAATTAGTCAATAACAATCACGACTATTCCACCTCACTTATTTTCTATGTCTAATTATCATTCATCACATCGTAGGTCAGTTTGACTTTTTCTAAAAGTCAAATGCCCGTTTGTATACTAATTGCATAATCGAGTTCATCAACTAGTTTTAGCGTTCTTTAATTACCCGGTTGGCGTTATCTTTAGACCACCGTTTTAACCAAAGTTCTAACCACGTTTATCACATTTAGAACTCTTTTTAATCACATTTTGCATAATAGCCAAAACATCACAATTAGGTGTTTTAACTACAAAAATTCTAGTTTCGAGCCTTCTTTGAGGCATTTCAACAAACACTTTAAGGGCAGAATTTTACATGTTTATTTATCAAGACTCTAGCTTATCTCTTAGCCCTAATTTCACATAAACCAACCATCTTACTAAGTTGTTAACTTCTATAATTCTGAAGTCACTTCACAATTGTCAAATTACACTAGAATATCACCCAATTTCCTAGTGTTTATTAAAATCTACATAACCCACTAATCACCTACAATGGTGATCATTGATTTTACTAAAATCTCACATGATTTCAACTTGTATTTGTCTAGGGTTTGTCCCTAGACACTATAGGTGTTCCTAAATCATCATAAGACACACATGCAATTATAGTTTCAGATTTTCCCAATTACATGAGAAATTCAAGTTGAAGGTTTTCATGAAATTTTACATACCTTGTAATCCTCTTGTGATGAGGATCAATAATCTACACTTTAATTTCGATTTCGACTTGGATTGAGCCTTCAATTTGCAAGTTCAGTGAGTTTTTAGGGTTTGAGAGTGGGGAGTCGCCCCTGCTCTTCTTCTGTACGACCAACACCTTCAAAATGGTGTTTTGGTTTTAATTTTTATTAAAATTAATATTATAGTTTCAATTCTTACAACTTAGGCCCTTCCATTTTGTACAACTTATAATCTAGTTGCATTTTAACCCTATTCATGCTTTAACACAAGACAACCAACTAACTAGGTTATTTATTTCCTAGTCAGTTTAGTGGGTTCGGGAAATCATAACCCGTTCTACTTTAAGTCCCGTTAAATTGGGCCTTTTATCTATCCTATTTTTCTTGAAAACTCTGATTCACTTTAAATAAATATTAGGATTATTCAATTTATTCCTAATATTTGCCGGTTTACTTTTACCACTAAAGGTACTTTCCCGTCTTTAGTATTAACGGGGTTTAATTACCAAACCCGATTTCGAGGTGTTACAAGTCTACCCCCCTTAAAGAGGTTTCGTCCTCAAAACCTTTTCTTACATAATTCATTGAGTTTAACTCAATGTATTCTATCCGAGAAATTACTTATACTTTTTAACCAATCGTTAGTATTACCCGAAAAGTATGGTAACATCTTTTTGGTTACTAATTGTCTACATATTTCATACGACATAGTGTAACTTCGAAATAACGTAATCTCATTATTTCCACTAGTTTAGTTAACTTAGTGATATACATCGCTTTCATATACTATCGAATTCCTTATGAATCCGTTACTTTGACCCGCTTAAAGGTCTTTAGTGAAATCTTTCACTTTTAGCAACAATTTCTTTTGCTTTAAAATTCATTTATTCGGTTCAGTTATACCGAATCCACCGCTTACAAGCAACCAAATTACTTAAATGACCTCAACCGGTCTCACTAACTAGACTTATTAGTCCAGTTACTTTTTACCCTTATTATTTGCTATGGTTTAGCTTATAAGGTAACCATTTAAAAACTCGTTATCTTTTAGTTAAAAGTTTTCATGTATACTGACGCGTACGTCTTTCATGTGTAAGGCCTCGCGGGCCGTTACTTACTGCTTATAACCCTTAATCTTTATTGACTGAGTTGTAACTTGACCACTCAGTCTCGTTAGTCTTTTAACAGGTTTATCACGCACTTGTCTTATATTAACAAGCGTTCTGTATTCGTCATGACATTTTCTTAACTTTGAATAGTTTTGCGGCTAGCCTAATTTGACACCGTCACTTCATACCCCGTCACACGGGTATACTAATTTGCCATCTCCGGCCTTATGTGTGTCTAGGATTTTCTAAACCATCTCATACTACTTATGTTTGTTAAAACATTGCTTTTGACTAAAAACTAAATTTTTAGTTTACATTTCCTCCTTGTCTTATATCTTTTTTCTCATGTCTAGGAATTTCCGTTTTAAGTTTTATTCCTGACCGTTATTATTTTACACGGAGAATTGTAACCAGTTTCCCTTACTTTACAATATTGACCCGTAGGTTTCTTCACTTAGCCTCATGGGCTATTTCTTTATAAGTTTCACCTTTTAAGGTGAGACGCAACAGTTCATCTCTTCCTATTTATGACCCAACGGTCTCCTTGGTCTCGTAGACCTTATCACTACATTTTATCCCGTAGGTTATGATGATCCCATAGATCGTCTTTGTCACACCCCCAAATTCCACCCGCGGATAACACCCGCTTCGAGGGCGTGACTGACCAGGATCCAGCCACCAATTATACTGACTAATTAAGTTGGTAACAAAAAGTAATACTTACTAACCATAAGATTAGCAAATATCAAGTTCAGAGTTTAAGGTTTCAAGTTCAACAGTAATAAGTAGCGGAAGCATAAATAAACAGTTTTAAACCATGTTCATAAGGTAAGCATGATAAATGCCCAACACGCGGGCAGACGACCACTACACATCCCAAGCAGCTGCTCCAGTCACTGGCCACCTGCAAAGCATGCAGTAAGGGGGTCAACAATAATGCTGAGTGAGTTCACTAGTTGTCCAGTTTTAATTACCAAAAACTTGTTTCACCAGTTAATTTATCCGTTTATACATGCCATGGGGAGCTACCCCAAAAGTAAGCGACTAAACTGTTTTTCCAATACCGAACACTAGGTAACCGTTTGCGTTTCCGCAGGATGCCCCGATGTCAATGTTCTATCATCATTGACGGATGCCTGAGTACATTAGTTCACGACCGATCCCATACCATGGCACGGTGTGAGGTTGGTAAAACCTAAATAGCGCTATCAACTAATAACCCGTTCGCCTGGCCCCGGCGACTAATCGGTATTATGTAGTAGGGACTTGAGTGATAGAGTTGCGTTTAGTGCCGTTGGTTGCATTCCGTATAAACAGTAATTAACTAAAAGGTTTCCCAATGACAAGGGAAGGAAAAGTAAGTTTGTTCCCAATAACTAGGGAAGGAATGTAAATGGTATCCCCTTTACAAGGGGATAGGGTTGTTTTAGTCTCGTGTCCCAAACCACCGGGACGCATGCTTTTAAGTTGTGAACTCACCTTGGGTTGCTCGGTAGATTATTTTACCCGGTCAAGTATGTTGGTCACCACGTCCTAACATGGTTACCAAATATGGGTCAAGTCGGGTACTAGTAAACACATAGTGAACACGTATGGTAATACATATAGCAAACACGTATAACATGCGAACAAACAAACAGTTGGGTCATTGGGTCAGCCCTAACATATAATCAGCAGTGACAAACATGCAGTCCAGTCAACAGTAAGCCCAACAGTCAAAAGCCCAATAACCCTAAAAACAGTCCAGTCGAGACAAAAGTGACTCGCAACCGAGGTCTCGGTCCGTCACGTTTTGATTACGAGTCGCAACCAGAGGTTACGACTCGCAACCAGCAGTTCCGACTCAGTAGCAGTGGTTACGACTCGCAACCGGATTCGATACGCGTTGATTACGACTCGCAACCGGGAGGTCTCGACAAATCCTGCTGTGGTCTCGAGTCGCAACCAAAGGTTCCGACTCGCAACCGTGATTACGTGCACAGAAATCCTTCTAGAACCTGCAAACAGTACTGGCCAATAGAATTGCAATTTCATGAAATCAGATTGTACTATGCCACTAAAACATGTTTTCTTGTCTAACCCTTGTCTAAAATGGATCAAACACACATATTTTGAATATACAAACCATCTTCAAACTGTTCATCATATAATCAAACAATATTCAAACCACATTCATCATTTATAACCCAAAACCATGCACAAAACCATCTAACCAACCCTTATCAACAACCGAAAAACAAGACTATTTAACCAACGAAATATAACAAGCCGGATGACACACAATTCATGAACATTCAACCTTAAATCATGCATAAATCCTTTAATTAACTCCTTACAACTAGCAACGATTTAATCAAACTCCAATATCTAACCGGATAATCATAGCAAACAACACATACATGATTATGATCTTTAGGTCCTAAATGCATCAATCGGATAACATAACAAGAGGCTACAAGCATCATTTAGTAACAAGCAAAGCAAAACAACTTGTAGAAATATTCATGCTAACCGGTTAGAAGTAGTGGTCCAAGAATTCGATAAACTAAGCTCCGAAAGATGATCTTGAGCTTGAATCCGCGAGCCTTGATGCTATGGTTTGACCCGAGAGAGATGAGATGGTGAGGAAGTGATCTTGGTTGCTAGAATTCTTAGGGTTTTTAGTGAGAGAGATGAGAGGAGAGTATGAGAGTGTTGTGAGAGGAGTGTTGTAAAAATGGTTAAGGGATGGGAGGGTTGGTTTATATAGTGTCACAAGTGGGTTAGGGTGTGTGTGTGTGTGTGTCGGTTACAAGAGGGTGGGCTAAGGAGTGTTGCAAGGTCCAAACCGGCCCAATACTGCTCACTCGAGACCACTCCGGGTCTCGAGTCGGGTCCGGCTCACTAGTATTACACACATATATATATATTACCCGTATACATAAATACACATAGCATGCAACAACGAATAGTTCCAAATTTTCATTTAATAACATATATACACGTAAGTTACATCAAGAAAGTTTCCCGGGAAAGTCCGAAGTGTCACATTATCCCCACGTTTTAGGAACTTTCGTCCCGAAAGTTAAGGCAGCCACTGTCAAGCTAGTGTGAGTGAAAGCGTTTCAACGGGGTGTCACATCATCCCCCCGTTAGTTTGGAATTTCGTCCCGAAATTCGTTCGTAGCTTCAGTGCTGGGGTTTTCGTTAGGGAACAACTGGGGATACTTGTGCTTCATCTGGTCTTCCCGCTCCCAGGTATACTCTGGGCCACGTCGCGAGTTCCAACGGACTCGTACAAGAGGTATCTGGCTACGTTTGAGGATTTTGATCTCTCGGTCAGTGATCTCAATCGGTTCCTCATTAAAGTGTAGCTGTTCGTCAATAGTCAATTCCTTAAAAGGAATCACAAGTGTTTCATCCGACAAACACTTCTTCAGGTTGGACACGTGAAAAACGTTGTGTACCGCACTCAGTTCTTCAGGCAGGTTCAACCTATAAGCAACCTTACCGATCTTCTCGGTAATTTCGAATGGTCCGATATAACGCGGATTAAGCTTGCCCCGTTTACCAAAGCGAACCACACCCTTCCAGGGTGAGACTTTAAGTAGAACCCGGTCACCGACCTGGAATTCCAAGGGTTTCCTATGCTTATCAGCGTAACTTTTCTGACGGTCACGAGCTGCCGCCATTCGTTGTCTGATCTGGGCAATCTTTTCCGTTGTGTCCACCACCAACTCTGGGCCCGTGATTTGACTATCACCGATTTCCGCCCAACAGAGAGGTGACCGGCATTTACGACCGTACAATGCCTCAAAAGGTGCTGCCTGAATACTAGTGTGGTAGCTGTTGTTGTAGGAGAACTCTACTAGCGGTAGATGCTTCTCCCAGTTCTTGCCAAAATCGATCACACACGCCCTAAGCATGTCTTCTAGAGTCTGGATGGTGCGTTCAGACTGTCCATCCGTTTGCGGGTGATAAGCAGTGCTCATGTCCAGACGTGAGCCAAAGGATTTGTGCATAGCTTGCCACAATTCCGAAGTAAAACGAGCGTCTCGGTCGGAAATAATTGAGGTTGGCACTCCGTGCCTCGAAACTACTTCCTTTAAGTAAATCTCCGCCAAGGTAGAAAACTTGTCTGTTTCCTTAATAGCCAGAAAGTGCGCGGACTTGGTCAATCGATCTACGATTACCCAAATAGTATCATTTCCGCGTTGAGACCTAGGTAGCCCTGTAACAAAATCCATGGAAATTTGCTCCCATTTCCATTTCGGGATTTCTGGTTGCTGAAGTAGACCTGCTGGTTTCTGGTATTCTGTCTTGACTCTTGCGCAAGTCAAACATTTGCTGACGTATGCTGCTATGTGGGCCTTCATACCAGGCCACCAGTATGTAGTCTTCAAATCGTGGTACATCTTGTCCGAACCAGGATGTACTGAGTAGCGGGACTTGTGGGCTTCATCCATCACGAGTTCACGTAAATCTCCATAGAGTGGAACCCAAATGCGCCCTGTTACATAGTAAGCACCATCTTCTTTCTGTTCTAGTTGCTGCCTCGACCCTCGCAGAGACTCAGCCCTGATGTTTTCCGGCTTCAATGCTTCAACTTGAGCATTTCGGATCTGGGTAGGGAGGTTAGACTGGATGGTAAGTTGCAATGCTCGCACGTGCTTCGGTATAGTGTTCTTTCGGCTGAGGGCGTCTGCCACGACATTGGCCTTGCCCGGATGATATTTGATGGCGCATTCGTAGTCATTCAAGAGTTCGACCCATCGACGTTGTCGCATGTTCAATTCCTTTTGCCTAAAGATATGCTCGAGACTCCTGTGATCTGTGTAAATAGTGCACTTGGTACCGTACAGGTAATGTCTCCATATCTTAAGAGCAAAAACCACTGCTCCCAGTTCCAAGTCATGCGTCGTGTAGTTCTTTTCGTGCGTCTTGAGTTGTCGAGAGGCGTAGGCAATAACTTTCTCGCGTTGCATCAACACGCAACCGAGCCCATGAATAGATGCATCGCAGTAAACCACGAAGTCGTCAGTGCCTTCAGGTAACGAGAGAATAGGAGCGCTACAGAGGTTATCCTTAAGCCTCTGAAAAGCAGATTCCTGTGCTTCATTCCACTTGTAGGCGACGCCTTTCTGAGTGAGTATAGTGAGGGGTTGTGCAATCTTTGAGAATCCCTGAATGAATCTGCGGTAGTAACCTGCCAATCCCAAGAATTGGCGAACTTCAGTGGGAGTCTTAGGCGTAGGCCAGTTCTTTATTGATTCGATCTTAGCTGGGTCAACATGAATTCCGTTCTTATTAACTACATGGCCGAGGAAATGGACTTCTCGAAGCCAGAAGTCACATTTAGAGAATTTGGCGTACAGCTGCTCGTTGCGAAGGAGTTCCAGAATAAGGCGTAGGTGTTGTTCATGCTCCTCTTGACTTTTCGAGTAAATCAGGATGTCGTCGATAAACACAATCACGAATTTATCGAGGTAAGGCTTACATACGCGGTTCATAAGATCCATGAACACTGCCGGTGCGTTAGTCATTCCAAAAGGCATAACGAGAAACTCGTAATGACCGTAACGAGTCCTGAACGCAGTCTTAGAGATGTCTTCATTACGAACTCTCAGCTGATGATAGTCTGATCGCAGGTCAATCTTAGAATAGTAGCTCGATCCTTGCAGCTGATCGAATAGGTCGTCGATGCGCGGGAGAGGGTAACGATTCTTGATGGTAACCTTGTTCAGCTCACGATAGTCGATGCACATCCGGAATGTGCCATCCTTCTTCTTGACAAAGAGTACTGGGGCTCCCCAGGGTGATGAACTAGGACGGATAAATCCTTTATCCAATAGTTCCTGTAATTGCGTGGAGAGTTCCTTCAGTTCTGCAGGGGCTAGACGGTACGGTGCACGAGCTATGGGTGCTGCTCCGGGAGCTAGCTCGATTTGGAATTCGACCTGACGGTGGGGAGGGAGTCCAGGTAGTTCCTCAGGAAATACCTCGGGATAATCACGTACTACAGGAAAATCTTCAATCCTCTTTTCCTTTTCGTGGGTGCTGGTGACAAGTGCTAGGATAGCGGTGTGCCCTTTCTGCAAACACTTCTGGGCTTTTAAAAGCGAGATAATGCCTGTGACTTCTCCACCTTTGTTACCTTTGACGATGAGGGGTTGGCCAGAACGACGAGGTATACGAACTGCTGTCTCTTGACATAGGATCTCAGCGCGATGTTTGGATAACCAATCCATACCAATGACGACGTCGAAGCTTCCAAGTTTGACGGGGAAAAGATCGATACTAAAAGTGTGACCAGACAATTCTAGGGTGCAGTCGTGGATCATGTGCGTGGCCTCGATGTTCTTACCATTAGCTATCTCGACGACGTGCTTAGAACTTAATAATGCAGGCGAGTGCTTAAGTTTCTTACTAATGCGAAGGGTTACATAACTGGCATCGGCACCGGAATCAAATAACACAGAAACATAACGATCATCAAGTAGGAACTTACCCGCCACGACGTTGGGGTCGTTCCTTGCTTCTCCAGCTCCAATCACGAAAGCTCTGCCCCTTGCACCATTCCCAGCATTGTTGTTTTGCTCATTGTTACCAGCTCCCTGATTGTTGTTGCGATTCTGATTCAGTTCAGGGCAATCCTTTCGCATGTGCCCTGTTGCCCCACATTTAAAACAAGTTCTGTTGTTTCCCTGCTGCTGTTGCTGTTGGGGTTGTTGCTGATTCTGCCTTGCTGGGAACTGACTTCTGCAATCCTTGGCTTCGTGCCCCATCTTGTGGCATCGCGGACACTGACCCTTGTTGCATGCCCCATTGTGGTGCCTGTTACACTTGTTGCACTTGGGGTAGCTTCCCCGGTAGCCACCCTGTTGCTGAGTGCCTTTGTTGTTGTCAGTTTTCCTTTGCTGAGCTGGGGCTTGAGTAGGGTTAGCATCCTTGCCCTGATTTCCATCCCACTTTCGTTTACCATCACTGGAAGTTCCTTCCGCAGCACTGATCCTTTTGGGCAACCTGCCCTCCTCCACAGCCTGGTTAGTGAGTTTGTGGGCAAGACGAACCACAGGCTGTATGGCAATGAGGTTGGCCGAGGTTACATGGCTCCTGATTTCCGGGACTAAGCCCTTGATGTACAATTCGATCCTTCGATACATGGGTCGGGACATGTTTGGACAAAGAGCAGCATAGTCGTTGGACAGCTTGGTGTAGGTCTCAATCTCTGACCCAACCATCTTGAGTTCATAGTACTCGTCCTCGAGTTTGTGGATGTCATCCCTGTGACAGTACTCTTCCTTGATCATATCCTTGAAATCTTCCCATGCAGTAGCGTTAGCAGTCTCCAAACCAAGCATTTGAATTTGCGCCTTCCACCAAGAAAGTGCGCTTCCCTCAAGAGTACCAGTAGCAAACTTCACCCAATTAGCAGGGGGACACTCGCAGACAGCGAAGACAGCTTCGACCTTCTCGATCCAGTGCAGAAGGCCTATGGCACCCTCAGTGCCACTGAACGGAAGAGGTTTGCAATCCATGAAGGTCTTGAAGGTACAAACACGTGGTTGCACAGGCGCAGGCTGACCTAAAGGGTGAGCTGCGAAAGCTGCAGCCACCGTGTTGAGCAGGTTAGTGAACTGAGCCTGAGTCATGTTGACGTTTCCTCGTCCGCGTCCACTCATTGTCTTCACAACCAGAAAACATAGTATGAGTGTGGTGTCGTAACATAGCGAGAATAAGATAGAAGAGAGGAGGCGTATCTATCTAATCAGGCAAACTAGTACGTATAGCATAAGACAAACAAACAAGTAAATATGGGTCCGAGCTATGAGGTCAGATAAGTCGAGCCTTGCACGTGGAGTGTAGTGTCGTCACGAGTCACAGGTTATAGTCTGGTTTTTCTCAAAAAGACTTTTCCCTTTTTAAAACCAAGTTCACTATAACCAATGGCTCTGATACCAATCTGTCACACCCCCAAATTCCACCCGCGGATAACACCCGCTTCGAGGGCGTGACTGACCAGGATCCAGCCACCAATTATACTGACTAATTAAGTTGGTAACAAAAAGTAATACTTACTAACCATAAGATTAGCAAATATCAAGTTCAGAGTTTAAGGTTTCAAGTTCAACAGTAATAAGTAGCGGAAGCATAAATAAACAGTTTTAAACCATGTTCATAAGGTAAGCATGATAAATGCCCAACACGCGGGCAGACGACCACTACACATCCCAAGCAGCTGCTCCAGTCACTGGCCACCTGCAAAGCATGCAGTAAGGGGGTCAACAATAATGCTGAGTGAGTTCACTAGTTGTCCAGTTTTAATTACCAAAAACTTGTTTCACCAGTTAATTTATCCGTTTATACATGCCATGGGGAGCTACCCCAAAAGTAAGCGACTAAACTGTTTTTCCAATACCGAACACTAGGTAACCGTTTGCGTTTCCGCAGGATGCCCCGATGTCAATGTTCTATCATCATTGACGGATGCCTGAGTACATTAGTTCACGACCGATCCCATACCATGGCACGGTGTGAGGTTGGTAAAACCTAAATAGCGCTATCAACTAATAACCCGTTCGCCTGGCCCCGGCGACTAATCGGTATTATGTAGTAGGGACTTGAGTGATAGAGTTGCGTTTAGTGCCGTTGGTTGCATTCCGTATAAACAGTAATTAACTAAAAGGTTTCCCAATGACAAGGGAAGGAAAAGTAAGTTTGTTCCCAATAACTAGGGAAGGAATGTAAATGGTATCCCCTTTACAAGGGGATAGGGTTGTTTTAGTCTCGTGTCCCAAACCACCGGGACGCATGCTTTTAAGTTGTGAACTCACCTTGGGTTGCTCGGTAGATTATTTTACCCGGTCAAGTATGTTGGTCACCACGTCCTAACATGGTTACCAAATATGGGTCAAGTCGGGTACTAGTAAACACATAGTGAACACGTATGGTAATACATATAGCAAACACGTATAACATGCGAACAAACAAACAGTTGGGTCATTGGGTCAGCCCTAACATATAATCAGCAGTGACAAACATGCAGTCCAGTCAACAGTAAGCCCAACAGTCAAAAGCCCAATAACCCTAAAAACAGTCCAGTCGAGACAAAAGTGACTCGCAACCGAGGTTGCGACTCGCAACCGAGGTCTCGGTCCGTCACGTTTTGATTACGAGTCGCAACCAGAGGTTACGACTCGCAACCAGCAGTTCCGACTCAGTAGCAGTGGTTACGACTCGCAACCGGATTCGATACGCGTTGATTACGACTCGCAACCGGGAGGTCTCGACAAATCCTGCTGTGGTCTCGAGTCGCAACCAAAGGTTCCGACTCGCAACCGTGATTACGTGCACAGAAATCCTTCTAGAACCTGCAAACAGTACTGGCCAATAGAATTGCAATTTCATGAAATCAGATTGTACTATGCCACTAAAACATGTTTTCTTGTCTAACCCTTGTCTAAAATGGATCAAACACACATATTTTGAATATACAAACCATCTTCAAACTGTTCATCATATAATCAAACAATATTCAAACCACATTCATCATTTATAACCCAAAACCATGCACAAAACCATCTAACCAACCCTTATCAACAACCGAAAAACAAGACTATTTAACCAACGAAATATAACAAGCCGGATGACACACAATTCATGAACATTCAACCTTAAATCATGCATAAATCCTTTAATTAACTCCTTACAACTAGCAACGATTTAATCAAACTCCAATATCTAACCGGATAATCATAGCAAACAACACATACATGATTATGATCTTTAGGTCCTAAATGCATCAATCGGATAACATAACAAGAGGCTACAAGCATCATTTAGTAACAAGCAAAGCAAAACAACTTGTAGAAATATTCATGCTAACCGGTTAGAAGTAGTGGTCCAAGAATTCGATAAACTAAGCTCCGAAAGATGATCTTGAGCTTGAATCCGCGAGCCTTGATGCTATGGTTTGACCCGAGAGAGATGAGATGGTGAGGAAGTGATCTTGGTTGCTAGAATTCTTAGGGTTTTTAGTGAGAGAGATGAGAGGAGAGTATGAGAGTGTTGTGAGAGGAGTGTTGTAAAAATGGTTAAGGGATGGGAGGGTTGGTTTATATAGTGTCACAAGTGGGTTAGGGTGTGTGTGTGTGTGTGTCGGTTACAAGAGGGTGGGCTAAGGAGTGTTGCAAGGTCCAAACCGGCCCAATACTGCTCACTCAAGACCACTCCGGGTCTCGAGTCGGGTCCGGCTCACTAGTATTACACACATATATATATATTACCCGTATACATAAATACACATAGCATGCAACAACGAATAGTTCCAAATTTTCATTTAATAACATATATACACGTAAGTTACATCAAGAAAGTTTCCCGGGAAAGTCCGAAGTGTCACATTATCCCCACGTTTTAGGAACTTTCGTCCCGAAAGTTAAGGCAGCCACTGTCAAGCTAGTGTGAGTGAAAGCGTTTCAACGGGGTGTCACATCATCCCCCCGTTAGTTTGGAATTTCGTCCCGAAATTCGTTCGTAGCTTCAGTGCTGGGGTTTTCGTTAGGGAACAACTGGGGATACTTGTGCTTCATCTGGTCTTCCCGCTCCCAGGTATACTCTGGGCCACGTCGCGAGTTCCAACGGACTCGTACAAGAGGTATCTGGCTACGTTTGAGGATTTTGATCTCTCGGTCAGTGATCTCAATCGGTTCCTCAGTAAAGTGTAGCTGTTCGTCAATAGTCAATTCCTTAAAAGGAATCACAAGTGTTTCATCCGACAAACACTTCTTCAAGTTGGACACGTGAAAAACGTTGTGTACCGCACTCAGTTCTTCAGGCAGGTTCAACCTATAAGCAACCTTACCGATCTTCTCGGTAATTTCGAATGGTCCGATATAACGCGGATTAAGCTTGCCCCGTTTACCAAAGCGAACCACACCCTTCCAGGGTGAGACTTTAAGTAGAACCCGGTCACCGACCTGGAATTCCAAGGGTTTCCTACGCTTATCAGCGTAACTTTTCTGACGGTCACGAGCTGCCGCCATTCGTTGTCTGATCTGGGCAATCTTTTCCGTTGTGTCCACCACCAACTCTGGGCCCGTGATTTGACTATCACCGATTTCCGCCCAACAGAGAGGTGACCGGCATTTACGACCGTACAATGCCTCAAAAGGTGCTGCCTGAATACTAGTGTGGTAGCTGTTGTTGTAGGAGAACTCTACTAGCGGTAGATGCTTCTCCCAGTTCTTGCCAAAATCGATCACACACGCCCTAAGCATGTCTTCTAGAGTCTGGATGGTGCGTTCAGACTGTCCATCCGTTTGCGGGTGATAAGCAGTGCTCATGTCCAGACGTGAGCCAAAGGATTTGTGCATAGCTTGCCACAATTCCGAAGTAAAACGAGCGTCTCGGTCGGAAATAATTGAGGTTGGCACTCCGTGCCTCGAAACTACTTCCTTTAAGTAAATCTCCGCCAAGGTAGAAAACTTGTCTGTTTCCTTAATAGCCAGAAAGTGCGCGGACTTGGTCAATCGATCTACGATTACCCAAATAGTATCATTTCCGCGTTGAGACCTAGGTAGCCCTGTAACAAAATCCATGGAAATTTGCTCCCATTTCCATTTCGGGATTTCTGGTTGCTGAAGTAGACCTGCTGGTTTCTGGTATTCTGTCTTGACTCTTGCGCAAGTCAAACATTTGCTGACGTATGCTGCTATGTGGGCCTTCATACCAGGCCACCAGTATGTAGTCTTCAAATCGTGGTACATCTTGTCCGAACCAGGATGTACTGAGTAGCGGGACTTGTGGGCTTCATCCATCACGAGTTCACGTAAATCTCCATAGAGTGGAACCCAAATGCGCCCTGTTACATAGTAAGCACCATCTTCTTTCTGTTCTAGTTGCTGCCTCGACCCTCGCAGAGACTCAGCCCTGATGTTTTCCGGCTTCAATGCTTCAACTTGAGCATTTCGGATCTGGGTAGGGAGGTTAGACTGGATGGTAAGTTGCAATGCTCGCACGTGCTTCGGTATAGTGTTCTTTCGGCTGAGGGCGTCTGCCACGACATTGGCCTTGCCCGGATGATATTTGATGGCGCATTCGTAGTCATTCAAGAGTTCGACCCATCGACGTTGTCGCATGTTCAATTCCTTTTGCCTAAAGATATGCTCGAGACTCCTGTGATCTGTGTAAATAGTGCACTTGGTACCGTACAGGTAATGTCTCCATATCTTAAGAGCAAAAACCACTGCTCCCAGTTCCAAGTCATGCGTCGTGTAGTTCTTTTCGTGCGTCTTGAGTTGTCGAGAGGCGTAGGCAATAACTTTCTCGCGTTGCATCAACACGCAACCGAGCCCATGAATAGATGCATCGCAGTAAACCACGAAGTCGTCAGTGCCTTCAGGTAACGAGAGAATAGGAGCGCTACAGAGGTTATCCTTAAGCCTCTGAAAAGCAGATTCCTGTGCTTCATTCCACTTGTAGGCGACGCCTTTCTGAGTGAGTATAGTGAGGGGTTGTGCAATCTTTGAGAATCCCTGAATGAATCTGCGGTAGTAACCTGCCAATCCCAAGAATTGGCGAACTTCAGTGGGAGTCTTAGGCGTAGGCCAGTTCTTTATTGATTCGATCTTAGCTGGGTCAACATGAATTCCGTTCTTATTAACTACATGGCCGAGGAAATGGACTTCTCGAAGCCAGAAGTCACATTTAGAGAATTTGGCGTACAGCTGCTCGTTGCGAAGGAGTTCCAGAATAAGGCGTAGGTGTTGTTCATGCTCCTCTTGACTTTTCGAGTAAATCAGGATGTCGTCGATAAACACAATCACGAATTTATCGAGGTAAGGCTTACATACGCGGTTCATAAGATCCATGAACACTGCCGGTGCGTTAGTCATTCCAAAAGGCATAACGAGAAACTCGTAATGACCGTAACGAGTCCTGAACGCAGTCTTAGAGATGTCTTCATTACGAACTCTCAGCTGATGATAGTCTGATCGCAGGTCAATCTTAGAATAGTAGCTCGATCCTTGCAGCTGATCGAATAGGTCGTCGATGCGCGGGAGAGGGTAACGATTCTTGATGGTAACCTTGTTCAGCTCACGATAGTCGATGCACATCCGGAATGTGCCATCCTTCTTCTTGACAAAGAGTACTGGGGCTCCCCAGGGTGATGAACTAGGACGGATAAATCCTTTATCCAATAGTTCCTGTAATTGCGTGGAGAGTTCCTTCAGTTCTGCAGGGGCTAGACGGTACGGTGCACGAGCTATGGGTGCTGCTCCGGGAGCTAGCTCGATTTGGAATTCGACCTGACGGTGGGGAGGGAGTCCAGGTAGTTCCTCAGGAAATACCTCGGGATAATCACGTACTACAGGAAAATCTTCAATCCTCTTTTCCTTTTCGTGGGTGCTGGTGACAAGTGCTAGGATAGCGGTGTGCCCTTTCTGCAAACACTTCTGGGCTTTTAAAAGCGAGATAATGCCTGTGACTTCTCCACCTTTGTTACCTTTGACGATGAGGGGTTGGCCAGAACGACGAGGTATACGAACTGCTGTCTCTTGACATAGGATCTCAGCGCGATGTTTGGATAACCAATCCATACCAATGACGACGTCGAAGCTTCCAAGTTTGACGGGGAAAAGATCGATACTAAAAGTGTGACCAGACAATTCTAGGGTGCAGTCGTGGATCATGTGCGTGGCCTCGATGTTCTTACCATTAGCTATCTCGACGACGTGCTTAGAACTTAATAATGCAGGCGAGTGCTTAAGTTTCTTACTAATGCGAAGGGTTACATAACTGGCATCGGCACCGGAATCAAATAACACAGAAACATAACGATCATCAAGTAGGAACTTACCCGCCACGACGTTGGGGTCGTTCCTTGCTTCTCCAGCTCCAATCACGAAAGCTCTGCCCCTTGCACCATTCCCAGCATTGTTGTTTTGCTCATTGTTCCCAGCTCCCTTATTGTTGTTGCGATTCTGATTCAGTTCAGGGCAATCCTTTCGCATGTGCCCTGTTGCCCCACATTTAAAACAAGCTCTGTTGTTTCCCTGCTGCTGTTGCTGTTGGGGTTGTTGCTGATTCTGCCTTGCTGGGAACTGACTTCTGCAATCCTTGGCTTCGTGCCCCATCTTGTGGCATCGCGGACACTGACCCTTGTTGCATGCCCCATTGTGGTGCCTGTTACACTTGTTGCACTTGGGGTAGCTTCCCCGGTAGCCACCCTGTTGCTGAGTGCCTTTGTTGTTGTCAGTTTTCCTTTGCTGAGCTGGGGCTTGAGTAGGGTTAGCATCCTTGCCCTGATTTCCATCCCACTTTCGTTTACCATCACTGGAAGTTCCTTCCGCAGCACTGATCCTTTTGGGCAACCTGCCCTCCTCCACAGCCTGGTTAGTGAGTTTGTGGGCAAGACGAACCACAGGCTGTATGGCAGTGAGGTTGGCCGAGGTTACATGGCTCCTGATTTCCGGGACTAAGCCCTTGATGTACAATTCGATCCTTCGATACATGGGTCGGGACATGTTTGGACAAAGAGCAGCATAGTCGTTGGACAGCTTGGTGTAGGTCTCAATCTCTGACCCAACCATCTTGAGTTCATAGTACTCGTCCTCGAGTTTGTGGATGTCATCCCTGTGACAGTACTCTTCCTTGATCATATCCTTGAAATCTTCCCATGCAGTAGCGTTAGCAGTCTCCAAACCAAGCATTTGAATTTGCGCCTTCCACCAAGAAAGTGCGCTTCCCTCAAGAGTACCAGTAGCAAACTTCACCCAATTAGCAGGGGGACACTCGCAGACAGCGAAGACAGCTTCGACCTTCTCGATCCAGTGCAGAAGGCCTATGGCACCCTCAGTGCCACTGAACGGAAGAGGTTTGCAATCCATGAAGGTCTTGAAGGTACAAACACGTGGTTGCACAGGCGCAGGCTGACCTATAGGGTGAGCTGCGAAAGCTGCAGCCACCGTGTTGAGCAGGTTAGTGAACTGAGCCTGAGTCATGTTGACGTTTCCTCGTCCGCGTCCACTCATTGTCTTCACAACCAGAAAACATAGTATGAGTGTGGTGTCGTAACATAGCGAGAATAAGATAGAAGAGGGGAGGCGTATCTATCTAATCAGGCAAACTAGTACGTATAGCATAAGACAAACAAACAAGTAAATATGGGTCCGAGCTATGAGGTCAGATAAGTGGAGCCTTGCACTTGGAGTGTAGTGTCGTCACGAGTCACGGGTTATAGTCTGGTTTTTCTCAAAAAGACTTTTCCCTTTTTAAAACCAAGTTCACTATAACCAATGGCTCTGATACCAATCTGTCACACCCCCAAATTCCACCCGCGGATAACACCCGCTTCGAGGGCGTGACTGACCAGGATCCAGCCACCAATTATACTGACTAATTAAGTTAGTAACAAAAAGTAATACTTACTAACCATAAGATTAGCAAATATCAAGTTCAGAGTTTAAGGTTTCAAGTTCAACAGTAATAAGTAGCGGAAGCATAAATAAACAGTTTTAAACCATGTTCATAAGGTAAGCATGATAAATGCCCAACACGCGGGCAGACGACCACTACACATCCCAAGCAGCTGCTCCAGTCACTGGCCACCTGCAAAGCATGCAGTAAGGGGGTCAACAATAATGCTGAGTGAGTTCACTAGTTGTCCAGTTTTAATTACCAAAAACTTGTTTCACCAGTTAATTTATCCGTTTATACATGCCATGGGGAGCTACCCCAAAAGTAAGCGACTAAACTGTTTTTCCAATACCGAACACTAGGTAACCGTTTGCGTTTCCGCAGGATGCCCCGATGTCAATGTTCTATCATCATTGACGGATGCCTGAGTACATTAGTTCACGACCGATCCCATACCATGGCACGGTGTGAGGTTGGTAAAACCTAAATAGCGCTATCAACTAATAACCCGTTCGCCTGGCCCCAGCGACTAATCGGTATTATGTAGTAGGGACTTGAGTGATAGAGTTGCGTTTAGTGCCGTTGGTTGCATTCCGTATAAACAGTAATTAACTAAAAGGTTTCCCAATGACAAGGGAAGGAAAAGTAAGTTTGTTCCCAATAACTAGGGAAGGAATGTAAATGGTATCCCCTTTACAAGGGGATAGGGTTGTTTTAGTCTCGTGTCCCAAACCACCGGGACGCATGCTTTTAAGTTGTGAACTCACCTTGGGTTGCTCGGTAGATTATTTTACCCGGTCAAGTATGTTGGTCACCACGTCCTAACATGGTTACCAAATATGGGTCAAGTCGGGTACTAGTAAACACATAGTGAACACGTATGGTAATACATATAGCAAACACGTATAACATGCGAACAAACAAACAGTTGGGTCATTGGGTCAGCCCTAACATATAATCAGCAGTGACAAACATGCAGTCCAGTCAACAGTAAGCCCAACAGTCAAAAGCCCAATAACCCTAAAAACAGTCCAGTCGAGACAAAAGTGACTCGCAACCGAGGTTGCGACTCGCAACCGAGGTCTCGGTCCGTCACGTTTTGATTACGAGTCGCAACCAGAGGTTACGACTCGCAACCAGCAGTTCCGACTCAGTAGCAGTGGTTACGACTCGCAACCGGATTCGATACGCGTTGATTACGACTCGCAACCGGGAGGTCTCGACAAATCCTGCTGTGGTCTCGAGTCGCAACCAAAGGTTCCGACTCGCAACCGTGATTACGTGCACAGAAATCCTTCTAGAACCTGCAAACAGTACTGGCCAATAGAATTGCAATTTCATGAAATCAGATTGTACTATGCCACTAAAACATGTTTTCTTGTCTAACCCTTGTCTAAAATGGATCAAACACACATATTTTGAATATACAAACCATCTTCAAACTGTTCATCATATAATCAAACAATATTCAAACCACATTCATCATTTATAACCCAAAACCATGCACAAAACCATCTAACCAACCCTTATCAACAACCGAAAAACAAGACTATTTAACCAACGAAATATAACAAGCCGGATGACACACAATTCATGAACATTCAACCTTAAATCATGCATAAATCCTTTAATTAACTCCTTACAACTAGCAACGATTTAATCAAACTCCAATATCTAACCGGATAATCATAGCAAACAACACATACATGATTATGATCTTTAGGTCCTAAATGCATCAATCGGATAACATAACAAGAGGCTACAAGCATCATTTAGTAACAAGCAAAGCAAAACAACTTGTAGAAATATTCATGCTAACCGGTTAGAAGTAGTGGTCCAAGAATTCGATAAACTAAGCTCCGAAAGATGATCTTGAGCTTGAATCCGCGAGCCTTGATGCTATGGTTTGACCCGAGAGAGATGAGATGGTGAGGAAGTGATCTTGGTTGCTAGAATTCTTAGGGTTTTTAGTGAGAGAGATGAGAGGAGAGTATGAGAGTGTTGTGAGAGGAGTGTTGTAAAAATGGTTAAGGGATGGGAGGGTTGGTTTATATAGTGTCACAAGTGGGTTAGGGTGTGTGTGTGTGTGTGTCGGTTACAAGAGGGTGGGCTAAGGAGTGTTGCAAGGTCCAAACCGGCCCAATACTGCTCACTCGAGACCACTCCGGGTCTCGAGTCGGGTCCGGCTCACTAGTATTACACACATATATATATATATTACCCGTATACATAAATACACATAGCATGCAACAACGAATAGTTCCAAATTTTCATTTAATAACATATATACACGTAAGTTACATCAAGAAAGTTTCCCGGGAAAGTCCGAAGTGTCACAGTCTTTTATTCACGTCTACATTCATATGTCTATTTATACATATATATCTTTAAAGCATCCTTTGTTATGTTTGGAATCATTTAATTTTGCTTTTGAACTTTGGTTGACCTTGACCGTAGTCTAAGGTTTCATTTGTTTACTTTCGGGCTATCTTTCCGACTTTACGACTTCTAACGTCATTTACACGTCGGTTTGTCTTGCGTTTACCGTTACCCGGTTTATACTTATACTCCTTTACAACCCATTACCCGGGTCCTTCTATCTTATTGTTTTCAGCCTTCCGATTTCACCGGTTTGCATTTTCCTATTATATTAAGCGTTATTCCTCAATTGACTCGTTTGACTCATTTTGGGTGAACTTTCATCACTTATGAATGTCAAACTTCATTTTCTATTTGACCCGTCCAACTTTGAAATGGTTGAACGCAATTACCAAAATTTATGTTTGCGAAAATTCTTGTCATCCTTTAGTCATGACTCGTATTCCGAGTCTTTTGACATTCTATTTCACGCTCCCGTCTCTCGGTTTGCGCATTCACCCACAATCCTACCCGTTCATCGGGTATTTTTACCGTAATCATTATCAAGTAACCATTCTTATATGGTTTTAGACATCATTTCAATTTATTTGGTCGTCTTAGCGAAATCCATCGCTTTTATTTAATTAAGTCCTTCATTCATTATTCAATTCGTTCGACTTGTCCACGTGAATTTCATCACTTATGTCGATAAAAAAATTTTATCCCCATGCCTTAGCATTCTCATTAGTTAGTTTGTATTTTCATTTTCTCCGATCTTTGTCCCTTCTCTCGGGCTCGTCATTTTAACGTAATACGCTTCCGTCGTCCGACTTGAGTTTACGTTTACTATCAAACATCTTATTTATTTGATTCATTTGGGTACTGTTTAAGTTAGTCCCATTCACCCCGCCCTTACTACGTCAGACGTAAATGTGTCCGCTACAAGAAGTTCATGGTACCATATGCCCCTACTTACTTGGCCAGAGTAAGCGATTAACACATGACACGCATGACCTCTTTATAGTTTTCATATCACGCCCTATGTAAGTAACGCCTCTATTTAGTTTTCTTGGAAGTAATATCCTGGATAGGTATTCTATTCAGGTTTTCCAAGTTTCTAGCTTACATATGCAACAATCAGTTTCTACATGTTTGTTGCATATTGTCATTTGTGCGATTATATTTAAAAGCACGCACCTAGTAATGCTTGCCCCGACGGGCGTTTCTTGCCTTTAAATTTGTTCGCGGTCGTTACGCGATTTAGTCCTTGGTGAGCATGCTCCTCTTGTCATACTTCGGACCGTTCTTCAATCATATCCGTAATTTGTTAAGCTCTCGCTATCCTTATATGCGAGTGTCCTTCAACTAAAACATATACAACAGTTAATAATTTCAACATTAAAGGATGCCCGTATTATAATACAAGGCTTTTCTACTATACGCATCAACGCGTGTAATTTCGTTGACTATATCTACTCTATATCGATTTTATTGGTGTAACGTGTATTACACGATAACCATATGTGTTGTTCTCAACACTTTAATCATATTAAACCATTGGTATACACGTACTTACCGGATTTGCGATCAAGCCTCGAACGGAACACCAATCTTTATTAAGAGCGTAAGGTTTAAGTCCAAGCATAGCTTTCCCGCCATACTTGAATCTCTTAAACCAAGGCTCTGATACCAACTTGTAACACCCGTTCTTATAAATTAAGGTTTACGTATCATTTACGAAAACAATCATGTAATTAAGATTATATATGCATTGGAAATTACGGGTTTGTTAAAAACTTTTTACAACTTAAAAGTATACAACATATCACGTGTACGTTCGTCGTTTAACATAATAACGATACATAGTGCGGAAGCTTAATTCGTAATCGTGTTCGGTTCTTGCTCGACGCTTGATCTTCATCCGTGCACTCTCGACATTCACCTATGATCAAAACCAACTTAGAAGTCAGTTTTGATAGTTAAATAACAAGTACAACAAGTTAATCGGGTCAAATATTCGAAATAAACAAAAAAATCAATATTTTCAGAAATTAGGTCGTCGCCACGCGCGACCATGGCCGTGGCGCTACGCCACGGTCTCTTTTTGACAGATTGTTGCAGCTGGTTGCTGCATATTCTCAGCACGACCGGATTTTACGGAAACGACCATAACTTCTTCGTTATTGATCCGTTTTACCCGATTCTTTTTCCTACGCGTCCGTAATTTAATCCTCCATCTTATGGAGTTAAAATCCCACATCCAACATAAGAAATTTTGAGATTTCTAAGCATTCGACTCGTTACCTTTTTACCGAATTTTAACCCGTTTATGCATTTTATCAAACAAACGTACTTATTTGATTCCTATATCTCATACACTTCTTCAAATTAATGTTACCTACTATATTAGGTTCTAATCATAGGTTTATTACACCATTTAATTCCGTTTTCGTTCGTATGCTTATGTTGACCCGTTAAGGGTATTTAAGCACTTTCGAACCTAAAATCGCTTTCGATTACTTCTAACATTCCATCACCACATTTCTTATCCTAAAATCTCCCACCACAACTGTATTTAAGGTGAGTTTAATGTGGTGATCAATATAAACCAAATTTTTACCTCTTGGTTCATTAATTTATGGCAAAAAACTAAAATAGTGCCTTTGGACTAACATATTACATCTTTCAACTTCTATACTTATTCTAAGTATTTATCAAATCATGAAATTTGCTTCCAAACAACCTTTAAGGGTTGTTTGTTCAACTTAGCCTACAAGGGCGTTTTGGTCGATTTTGGTCCTTTTACGACGAAGGACTCTCTCTCAAATTATTCGACCAAAATAGCATTCTTAACTACAACATAATTATGCGTACCTGGCCCGGATCAATAAGTAGACCCGATTTATACCTCGTTTTCATTATCACACCATCAATGGTGACGTAATTATCCAATTTGCTAATTGGTCCTGTTAACATAAGACTTGACAACCACATTAGTCGATATTGTCAAATGGTGTTATCACCACCATTCGACCCGTTTGGAGTATAAGCCCACATTATCTATTTAATCAAAAACATCGTTTTTGATCTCCAATTCATACATCCATCCCATCCCGGATTTTATTACCATACCCCCCTTTTTTTTTCTTTTACACTCTTTTCTTACAAATTCAACCCATTTCGGCTTACGCCATGGGTATCCTTTTAACCTTGATTTACATTAGTCGATATTTGACAAATTTCCATATTTCCAATATTATTGTTATCACGTTTACATTGTATCGAATAAACGGGTATTCTACATAAGTGTGTAAATTACACTTACCTTGCATCCGAGCTACGCTTTTCTTCTATGCTTGACTCGTTTGACCCGCTTTCACTCCAAGCTTCACCTGGCTTGTTTAAGCGCCAACTATTATTCATCATTTATAAGGCGGTTAAATTAGTCAATAACAATCACGACTATTCCACCTCACTTATTTTCTATGTCTAATTATCATTCATCGCATTGTAGGTCAGTTTGACTTTTTCTAAAAGTCAAATGCCCGTTTGTATACTAATTGCATAATCGAGTTCATCAACTAGTTTTAGCGTTCTTTAATTACCCGGTTGGCGTTATCTTTAGACCACCGTTTTAACCAAAGTTCTAACCACGTTTATCACATTTAGAACTCTTTTTAATCACATTTTGCATAATAGCCAAAACATCACAATTAGGTGTTTTAACTACAAAAATTCTAGTTTCGAGCCTTCTTTGAGGCATTTCAACAAACACTTTAAAGGCAGAATTTTACATGTTTATTTATCAAGTCTCTAGCTTATCTCTTAGCCCTAATTTCACATAAACCAACCATCTTACTAAGTTGTTAACTTCTATAATTCTGAAGTCACTTCACAATTGTCAAATTACACTAGAATATCACCCAATTTCCTAGTGTTTATTAAAATCTACATAACCCACTAATCACCAACAATGGTGATCATGGATTTTACTAAAATCTCACATGATTTCAACTTGTATTTGTCTAGGGTTTGTCCCTAGACACTATAGTTGTTCCTAAATCATCATAAGACACACATGCAATTATAGTTTCAGATTTTCCCAATTACATGAGAAATTCAAGTTAAAGGTTTTCATGAAATTTTACATACCTTGTAATCCTCTTGTGATGAGGATCAATAATCTACACTTTAATTTCGATTTCGACTTGGATTGAGCCTTCAATTTGCAAGTTTAGTGGGTTTTTAGGGTTTGAGAGTGGGGAGTCGCCCCTGCTCTTCTTCTGTACGACCAACACCTTCAAAATGGTGTTTTGGTTTTAATTTTTATTAAAATTAATATTATAGTTTCAATTCTTACAACTTAGGCCCTTTCATTTTGTACAACTTATAATCTAGTTGCATTTTAACCCTATTCATGCTTTAACACAAGACAACCAACTAACTAGGTTATTTATTTCCTAGTCAGTTTAGTGGGTTCGGGAAATCATAACCCATTCTACTTTAAGTCCCGTTAAATTGGGCCTTTTATCTATCCTATTTTTCTTGAAAACTCTGATTCACTTTAAATAAATATTAGGATTATTCAATTTATTCCTAATATTTGCCGGTTTACTTTTACCACTAACAGTACTTTCCCGTCTTTAGTATTAACGGGGTTTAATTACCAAACCCGATTTCGGTGTGTTACAGTCAGCACATTTCCTACCCATAAAAGAGACTTATAGCTCTGACATGTTAGCCCAATTGTACGTTGAAAAGATTGTATCTTTACATGGCGTACCAGTATCTATTATCTTTGACAGGGATACTAGATACACATCTCATTTTTGGAAAAGTTTCCAACAGTCTTTGGACACGCGCTTAAATTTTAGTATGGCTTACCATCCTCAGACGGATGGGCAGAGTGAGCGTACCATTCAAACTGTGGAAGACATGCTACGTGCATGTGTAATTGATTTAGGTGGTAGTTGGGATAAGCACCTGCCATTGATCGAGTTCACCTATAACAATAGCTACCATACGAGCATTCAGGCTGCACCTTTTGAAGCATTATATGGTAGGAAATGCAGAACGCCTCTTTGTTGGGCAGAAGTAGGAGAAGCTCAATTATCAGGACCTGAAATAGTTTTCGAAACGACGGACAAGATTGTCCAGATTCGTGACCGCCTGAAAGCTGCCAGGGATAGGCAGAAAAGTTATGCTGATAAAAGGCGAAAACCTCTGAAGTTTGAGGTTGGAAATAAGGTTCTGCTTAAAGTGTCTCCCTGGAAAGGGGTGATGCGATTTGGAAAGAAGGGTAAGTTAAGCCCAAGGTATATAGGACCATTCGAGATCATCGAATGTGTAGGAACAGTGGCTTATAAGTTAAACTTACCTGAAGAGCTCAGTGGTATTCACAATGTATTCCACATTTGCAATCTGAAGAAATGTCTAGCTGATGAATCGCTAGTCATACCACATACAGATGTGCATATAGATGAGAGCTTAAAATTTGTGGAAAAACCTTTGTCGATTGAGGATCGACAGGTTAAGAAGCTTCGGAGGAAGCATGTGCCTATTGTAAAGGTCAAATGGGATGCCCGCAGAGGTCCCCGAGTACATGTGGGAGGTAGAGTCTACAATGAAAGAAAAGTACCCTCATTTGTTTTAGCAAATCTCGAGGTCGAGATTTCTTTTAAGGGGGTGAGGATGTAACACCTCGAAAATTCATGTCCAATAATATATCAACATGTGGCATGGACTTAAAACGTGTAAAGGATTGATTTAGAGGGACTAAAGTTGACAAACAAGGAATCTACGTGTGTAAAAGGATTCAAAGTGTCAACAATGAATAAATACATCTTTCAATAACCCTACATGATGTTTATACTCTTAAACGAATAAATCATGGATCATACGAAGCTAATTGTGAAAGAAAGTGAGAGATAACAAACTACAGGGGTTAAAAGTGTCAACATGTTTAAAGTATACCTCTGAGTGACCTTCTAGCAAACTCGAAGCTTCGTAATGATTAATTATGCTCACTAGAATGTGTGATAAAAATTTCACAAGGTTTCGATTAAGTATGAGAAAGTTATGATAGTATTCGTATACGAGGGGTTAAAAGCGTCAAACTACAAAAGTATGTCAATTCGTAGGGTATTGGACCTTCCGGAATATGACCATGAGTTAAACATACCCTATTTAACCTTTATATAGCTTAGATATAGGCTTAGAGGTGTTTGGTGCGCAAAAATAAAGTTTTACGTCATGCAGGGACTAAAAGTGTCAAAAAGTGCACAAGTTTGCATTTTCGCGCATATCTTGCATTCTGAATATATCCGGACACCCAAAAATTTATGTAACCACTAAAATATTTTATTTTAGTGTTTGGCTTGATAAAATTTCCATTCGTCGCGTAATTTGGATCGTTTTTCGCGTCCGTCTGTGTTTCGTCATAATTAGCCGAACAACGTGACCGTACGACCAAACGAACCAACATCTGGCATGTTTTTGGGCATGTTTCATGTTCCCCATGCTTAGGCATCATTGTAGAGCCTTAAAAATGGTTTAACGGGCCTTAGATGTGTCGGAAATGGCATTTGGAGGTGTAGGGGCCAAAATTGACAATTTTTGAAAGTTGTTGTATGCTGGCATGGTCCTTACGGACCGTATACATACCCTTACGGCCCGTAAAGATAGCCCAGTATCAAAAAACTAAAAACCAGCTGTGGTTTTGCTTCTTGTCTCACATAATTGATTCAAGGGGCCTTTGATGGTTTTTTAAATCAGGGGGCATACTTGTAGGGCTGAGATTGAAGCATGGTTACCGATGAACGATCCTAACGGCTCTCAAAAACCTATAAATACCCCCTTGATCAATGGCTTCCCTTGCTCATTCACTTCCAATTTTGCTCTCTAACACTCAAATCTGAGGAGCCTGATCAAGGGAACCTCCTTTTGAGTGATCTTCTGCCCTTAAACCTTTTGTAAGTATCCCTTCATGCTTAGTTTAATTATTTAGAATTTTAAACCGAAAAGTCAAGCGTTTTCGATAAACGTTTTGACTTTTAAACGGTTGAGCCATGGTTCGCAACAAACGTGCCTACGTGACCGTAATTAGGTAGGTGTTAAACCCTCAAAAGGGCACCTCCTAATTACCACGTTTACATAATTAATTGTCGGGTTTGTAATTAAAATAAAAGTCAAACGGGTTAGTTTTTAAATAAAATTCATAACTAGTAATAAAGAAACTATAAAATCAGTTTTGTCACTTTAATAACTTGGTAAGTATTAGTGGAACATGTCTAAGCATGTTCAACCCGACAATTCTAAGTATAGGCTCGGTTCACAACCGAAAGTCGCAAAGTTTGACCTTTGCTTTGACTTTCAGTTCTGACCCGAATTAGCTTAGTTTATTTATGCCTTAGGGTTCCTTTGTGACCATGTTATATGTTAGTATAACCTCCTAAAGTGATACTACTTGGTCCTTTAGAATTAGAGTTCGTTGCATGTTTCCATAATGCCTAAATGTTGACCATAATGCCCTTTTGATATTAAAACAAGATTTTGAAAATATGAATGGACTAAAACCTTTATTACTGATGTATAAACATGTCCATAAAATTTCACATCAGTTTGAGGTTTAGATTAGGAGTTATGCTCATTAGCGTAAATAAGAAGCTTTTTGGTAATTAAATAGCATATAGCCTATCTAAACCCAATTTTTGATATCAAACTTTTTACCCACTGATGTAATATAATATTTTGGGATTTTTGGAGATTTTTATTTATTTTTAGGCTGAGCATAACTTAGAGTTCTAAGCTTAATTCGGTTATTGCCGATTTTGCCCTTTTGGGCTATAAAATGAGTTTTACAAATCCTTTTGATACCAAACCTTTTTCTACTGGTTTAAAATATAAATAAATTATTTTGAGCCTTCTGGAATTATAAAAACATCAGCTTTCCTTTAAAAACCCGGAAATGGCTCCAAATCGCCTTTTTAAGCGTTTTTAACACATAGTATGTATTAAGACTATTTTAAACATATAAGGTTAAATGCCTACTGATATTTTTAGTAAATAATTGTATTCTAACAGTAAGCAAAAGTTTTAAACTCAGATTTCCAGTTTTGACTTTTTAGGCTTATGTGAAATTACCAAAATGCCCCTACGGTGCATAGTATGGTTTTAATTAATAAATTTCACACATATATATGATACCCTACTGTTATAACTTATTAAATTAAGTATATTTACTGATTAAATCAGACCTGTAACTCAGGTTATTATTTAAACTCTTTTATAGCTTTTAAAATGACCAAAATACCCCTACGGGGCATAAATTGGTTTTAAATTCATTTTGGGCATAATGGAAGATATCCTACTGATATCACAACATATCAAAGGCATATTAACTTGTGGAACATGTTCATGACTCTTATGGTTACCCGTTACGCATGTTTCGCGTTCGGATCGGTTTATGTAACTAGTTTGCATATATTAGCCGAAACGGGTCAAACCATATCATTTTTGTCTCAAAATCCAGAATGTGTTTAAGTTACCCATATTAAACAAGCATACAAGCTTGTCGGGTCAAAACCACATTCTAAACCGGTCTTCGCTTTATCATGCGTTTGAACCGTGAAAACTAACCGGTCTAAGTCTATGCTTAATTAAAGACCCGTTAGGATTCTAATTGGTTATTAAAAACCTTCGTTCCAGATTAGGAGCCCAGTAAAAGATACGTGCACTTGCTGTATTTGATTTATACTTTGCTCAGGTAAATACTCTTAACTTATTTTTCCTATACGGGCTTGGGATACGGTACTGTAAAAGTACCGCTTGGTCGGGTGTGTGTAGTCATTTAAATCGGATTGTGATTAATGTATTTGCATGACCCGTTTAATATGTATTATTTGGTGTATGGCCTTTGGGGGTTAAATGACCATGTCCCGGATATCCTTGGCATCATTCAAAGAAATGGCCACGACCTAAGCACGGGGTGTAGGCGTACACCTGACAGATGCATTATGTAAAAATTGGTAGCCCACTTAGAGGGATCATCCTTGTGGGTATTATACCTGTGGCGTGTCAGTTAATCTAGACCGGCCCTACAAACCGGCCCTGATGGACGACAAATAAGTAAAACTGTATACAAGATTATTTTTAAATAATTGTCCCAAGTTATAAAAAAATATTTTGCTGAAGTGCATTCAAATCAATTTTCAAACTCTTTTCAAAATGAGTCAGTTAAGTTGTATTTACCAGTGTAAACTGACGTATTTTCCAAAAAGGCTAAGTGCAGGTACTAGACGAAATAGGCTGGCTACTCCAGGCATCATTACTCAAGTCTCGCAAGCTTTAGATGTCAAAGTCTGTTGAACAATTTTTCCTTTTTATTCGATCCGCCTGTGGATCTATTTCAATTGTTTGTGATACTTAATATTACAATATTTATTCGGTTGAAATAAATCTATCTTTTGCTTCCGCTGTGCATTTATATTTTGTGTTGTTTGACTATGATGATATCAAATACGTCACGATATTCCCCACCGGGCCCACCGGTGACACGTGGTAAAATTGGGGTGTGACAACCTGTCTTCCATTACTCATCAGAGGTTGGCAACCACTGATATTATTTCATCACTGGCTTCATCAGGGGTTGGCTCGTGGACAATACATAGCGGTCAGATCTTTTGTAACCTCTGCCACGTCAGGATTCACTCTTTCCCCTATAAAACCCTGATCAAAACCCCCAAACAGGGTTTTTACTGTCGAATCGATTACAAAATTCCTTTCTCAAAGCAGTTATCCTCCATTTCTCTCAAAATTCCTCATCGTCCTTCTTCCTCAAATGGCAAAATCACCGTCTTCATCATCTGAGAAATCCACTCAAAAGGCCATAGAAATTCCATACAAAGCTCCCCATAACTACTCGGGTCTATTGACAAAACCAAGTAACACTGAAACCTTCAATTCCGTCATAGATGCTCTTTCGTCTTCAAAGTACAAAACTTTGTTGACTTCTGATGCTCCGATTTACTTGGCAACCCAGAGGGAATTTTGGGAAAATGCAAAACTTGAATCTCAAGATAAAATACCCATAGCCATCAATTCCTCGATAAAGGGTGTTAAAGTTAAAATCACACCACAAACAATCTCTGAAGTGTTTGAACTCAATGATCTTCTAGGTAAAACTTCTTTCCCAAAAGTAGAGTATCAAACAAATTTTTTAGAAAGAGGGTATGCAGAGGAAATGAAAAAAGACACTTTGCAAAAAGGCGGTTTTTCCCCTGCCACAAGGTTTTTGTTTCATACCCTCTTAATGTGTGTTTCTAATAAGACCACTGCTTTCAATGAAATTCGATTAAAGATCCAATACCTGGGTTATGCTATCTTGCATGGTGAAAACTTTAACTATTCTCAGGAGATCTTTGATGACTTGGTCAAAAATGTTACTAGCAAATCATTTTTACTATTTCCAAGGTTCCTAAGCTTTTATTTTCAAAAGAAAATTGGAAAGGATGATACTCATGTACTCATGCAGGGTGAACCTTTTCAAATAAATGGCCTTACACCTACAACATTTACAAGGCTATCAAAAGTGTCCAAAACACAAGCAGAGGCTCCTGAGCAGATTTTAGCAGCTACCACTGCTCCTCAGGCACCTGCTGCTGAGCGCACTGCTGAAGGTGATTACAGCAGAAAAACAACTGCTGTAAAACGCACACCTAAATGCACCAAAAGACCAAGACAAAAGAAAATACAATGTCACACCCCGATTTCCACGTGTCTCACCGGTGGGCCCGGTGGGGGATTACCGTGACGTAGTTGGCAACAATATAGTCAAACCACACAATATATGAATGCACAGCGGAAGCATAAAGATAATTATATTTCAACCATTGTTTGTAATATCAAATGTATTACGAATAGTCGAAAGGTATCCACAGGGGATCAAATAAAAATATAAGTTTTGTTCAACAGACGAAGGCATCTTAAGCTTGCGAGACTCTTTATGATGCTAAGGAGAATATCCAGCCAATTACGCATAGAACCTGCATTTAGTCTTTTTGGGAAAATACGTCAGTTTACACTGGTAAATACATTCAACCGACACTTTTGAAAAATGTTTATTAAAATTGATTTGAATGCACAAGGCACAAATTCTTTTATAACTTGGGAGAATTATTTAAATATATAATCTTGTGAACGAATTACATGTTCCATATGCGTTCAGTAGCCCGGATCAAGTCCGGGTTAAAGATCAATAGACACACCACAGCGACTATTTATGCACTGACGAGTGTACGCCTACACTCCGCGCTTAGGTCGTGGCCATTTCGTAAAATGATGCCAGGGATATCCGGGACATGGTCATTAACCCCCCAAAGGCTTTTAAGTAACAAGACTGTTTAAACGAGCCGATCAAATTTATTCAATTACCCACTTAACTGTGGAGAATTTGATGCCCGATCAAGCGGTATGCTATATACCGTAACCCAAGCCCGTATAACGGAAAATAAGTTAAAAGTATTTACCTTTGCAAGTATAAATCCTTAATCGAATAAATTGCAAATAGCTTTTACTGGTCTCCTATACTGGAACGAAGGTTTAAAATAACCTATTAGAATCCTAACGGGTCTTTAATTTAGCCGTAGCTTAGACCGGTCAGTTTCAAAGGATAGTTACGGTTTAATCGCGCGAAAGGCGAAAACCGGGAATGGAATGTGATTTGGACCCAACAAGTTTGAAGACCTGCTTTATATGGGTATAATAACCACACTCTAGATTTTGGGGTCAAAACAATATGGTTTGACCCGTTTCGGCTAGTTTATGTAAACTAGTTACATAAGCCGAACCGTGCGTGCAAAAGGCGCAACGTATCACACCCTGTCTTTTGCGGAAGCGTATGATGTGTGACTAACTTGTTATCATTGCATTCGATCATAATAAACAACTACATGATTTAAAACGATGTTCATCCATTCGGAAAATTTTGAGGATCACAAACACTTGTCATTTAAGTTTTAAAACACAACCTTCATCTAGGTTACAATTCAACAAAAGTGGATGACATCTAAACTTGTAGTCTACTTCTAGTTACAACACTTGCGCCCAAGATCCATCCTGTCACCTGAAATACATGTAATTTTGGAAAACATCAACATAAAGTTGAGCGAGTTCATGCGTTTTGCATACCGAGTATGAAAACATGGTATGTATCTTGTATAAATAAAGTATTCTTGCAAAAATCAAGTTTTCTTGTGTACACCACGTACTAATTGAATGTTTGTACAAAGACATTTCGGCATGTGAGGACATATGGAGCATTAGTGTTGGCTCCTCTAAGGCATGTGAGGACTTATGGAGCATTAGTGTTGGCTCCTTTAACTATGTCGATTACCCTCGACTGTGTCGATTAACCTCGACTGTGTCAATTTCCCTTGACTGTGTCGATTACCCTCGACTGTGTCGATTTACCTCGACTGTGTCGATTTACCTCGACTGTGTCGATTTCCCTCGACTGTGTCGATTACCCTCGACTGTGTCGATTTACCTCGACTGTGTCGATTTACCTCGACTGGGACACCGAAGCACTCAAGAGGTCACATAAGGACCATGAGTGGGGCTCGGCCATACCCGTTAGATCTAACCCTCGTCCCTAATTACTGAATGTTTTTAATGGCTTGGTACTAGTTTTCACCAAGACTTTATGGCATTTTTAGTATTAAGTCTATGCTCACATGATCTAGTAATTTCTAGGCATTTCTTAAAGCACATCATACTTGGTTCTCGTTCTCACCAAGTGTGCTTCTCGTATTTTTGTATTCTCGATTCGTATTGCACTCGGTACTCGTTCTCACCAAGAGTGCTTCTTGTATTTTTACTACTTGTAAAAAAATTATAATATTTGTAACATGTATTTCACCCCCGAGAGTTATAAAACCAAAAACAGTTAAAGAAAAGGGGGAGCATGAACTCACAACTTTGCGTTCCTGCGTCGTAAACTTCACCGGAGTTGCTTATCTAGCGTCGTGACCTAAACGCGTTTTATTAACGTTAGTCACTAGACTTGTATCGCACAAGTGCAAGTCACTATCTTTTGTATTTGTGTTCTTGTGTTAAAAATATATATATTTTTAACTATTTGTCTTATATCATTTTCTCAAAAATAAATATACGTATCTTGTATTTTGCACCCGAATTATGTATTTTGTCCAAGTAATATATTTTCATAAATATATCCTCTTGTATGTGTCTAAGCATGTTGTATGTGTATTTTCATGTTTATACTCCTCATGAGTATTTAGTGTATCTTTACGTCTCAATACGCTAGCACGTATAACACATACTATATACACTTAGCACAAAAGTTGGTGATAAAATAATATATATTTTTCTCTCAAAAATATACATATTTATATCCACTTTTATTTTTGAAGAAATCCTCATTTCTTATCACCAAAAATTAGGGAAACCTTGGTAATACCTTTAAATTCATTTTTAGGGAATAAGTTCTTCAAAAACTTATATATTTTTCTAAGTGTCAAAATTTATAAAAATTTTGACAGAGTTTCCCCTAAAAATGGAGGTTTCCCATGTTTTCAAAACATGTGTTTATTTTCTTTTAAATCGTCAACAATCATCAACAACAATTATCAACAATAATCATCAACAACAATTATCAACAATAATCATCAACAACAATTATCAACAATAATCATCAACAACAATCACTAATTTTCCCCATTTCATGAACTTGCATATTTACAAAAATGTGTAGTAATTTACTAGCACATTTAGTAAGTCTTGTTATCTTTAAAAATAAGTTTAATTTCTTAAAAAAAAAAAACTTTATTTTTAAAGAGTATGAAGTTCCACAACTTCTAGTCGGTTTTTACGAAAATTATTTCTTTGTTAAAACTTTTGTTACACTAGTGTTCGCACACTTGTTTGATCACAAAAAAATCACTTTTGTTTGTGTAAGATCCGGATTAGAACATGTGATTTCTTTTGACGCTTGGTCTTTTGAAAATACCACTTGTGGACACATAGATCGGCTAGTTTTAGACACTATTTCATAAGTAAAAATACTTTTACACAAGTTCATGTTTCTTGTGTGGTAGAGTTTCACCTTTTAACCCTTGCACCATTTCAAACAAGCTTATGTCAAGATCCATGATCTTAACCAAACAGGGTTAAATGATGATCCGAGCTACCACAACGTAGATCGGGCCTAAATAATCACAAATTTCAATTACTACAACATTTACACAACTAGTGAGCTTTTAACCATCATTTTTCATGTTTTTAGTAGACTTTAATGCACCTTTTTGTAAGATTTCGAGTTTTAATCATTACACATCATATTAACCACTTCAAAATAGCTCAAGAATGTGTTTTAAGCAACATACCACTAGCTCGAGGCTAGGGAAGTATCTAGACGCGAATGTGGTGGATAAAAGCTAGAGAAAGAGGTCCTTCGAGCTCCGAGTGCACCAAGCCTTCTTATGCGTGACACTTGACACTTGTATGATGTTGGAATGTGAAGAACAAAATCGAAAAATATGATGGATGATCAAGGGGTGTTCGGCCGAAAGTTTTTGAGGGAGATGAGAGAGTAGTTTTGTGGTGTTGGGTGGTGAATTGTCTAGTGTGCCATCTCAAGGTATTTATAGACATTCCATATGGCATATTCCTAGCATATTCCTGGCATATTCCTGGAATATTCCTAGCATATTCCTGGCATATTCCTGGAATATTCCTAGCATATTCCTGGAATATTCCTAGCATATTCCTAGCATATTCTTTGGAATATTCCTAGCATATTCCTGGCATATTCCTGGAATATTCTTAGCATATTCTTTGGAATATTCCTAGCATATTCCTGGCATATTCCTGGCATATTCCTGGAATATTCCTAGCATATTCCTAGCATATTCTTTGGAATATTCCTAGCATATTCCTAGCATATTCCTGGAATATTCTTAGCATATTCCTAGCATATTCCTGGAATATTCCTAGGTTTTCTGCGTTGTCTGCGTTTTGCAGTGTAAGCACCGTGTCGCGTAGGAACACACGGTACGTGCTTAAACTTGAAAAATAACGTTTTTAAGCATTTTAATTTATTTTTCAACACGAACCTGATTAAAATAAAATTTTAATCATAACAGAATATTTGTGGGATTAAATATTATCCGGGCGGCCATCAACGTTCGTTTCGCAGTTTTGTCGCAATTAGTTCTGCTCTTAAAGTGTGTTTCGGGTGCTTTTTAGTGCTTAGTTTTGCTTTCATATAGCATATATATTAAACCCTTGTATGTATTCTTGGGTTTTAATGTATTCTTGTTATTGGACCTACACCTAGGCTCCAATTTTATTGTCTGACTGCTTTCTGCAGTTCCGTTGACACAGTGTGTCTTACCGGTGAGTTTACTAATATTTTTGACGCAACGCTCTCGTTTTTGCATAAAGCAATATTTTGTAGTATAAAACGTACATGAATTCACTTGTATGGAATTCAGAAACTTATTTCTCTTGTAAACTAGATCATGTATGTTCATTAAGGCACAGATCACTGATCATTTAGTGTGCGGAATGTACGGAAAAGTGACGGTTGTCACAGTCTCCCCCCGTTAAAAGAATTTCGTCCCGAAATTCAAGCGATGCCATCGGTCGCAGGGGAGTTGTGAAACCAATATGGTCACTTATATTTGAAACACGTCTTTGTGTTCTTATGTCATGTATTTTATCATGCTCAAGTAAATCAATCATGTCTTTTCTGCATTTTGTGGACTCTTGGTCCGAAACCTCAACAGGTTGTATAGTATATCATTGACGTGAATCTTATTTGTGGAGACTGTTCCTTGCGTCAGACTCCTCTAAAGACTAAACACATGAATGTGTCGCGATCACTACTGATCTTTTTCTGGAAGCTTCATCTTGTGAACAATGGTTCTGATCCCTACACCGGGGATTCAATCTTTTCGTTTTCCAATTCACACTACGCCCTTTCTAGGCGCGGCTCTCAATTTAGTCGTGCTTCTTGTCTCAAATTCTTACGATTTCTGCCTCTCATCGGCGTAATCTTTCTATGTTCTGCGGGCTGTCTTGATATAATCGCATATATGAACGACCTTGCCTCTAGATTTTTCCTGGACCATCTCGGCCAGTTGATCCATTATTCCCGGTCTCCGTTCAACACAACGGGAATTGACTCATTACGTTCCATCTAAAGCTTTACACAAAGCGGTTTAGACGGCGGCGTGATAAATACTGTTGTAGGAAGACTCTACTAAGGGTAAGTGAGTGTTACAACTTTTTATCAAAGTTTATCACACAAGCACGCATCTTGTTCATACAGTCTGCATCGTTCAACAGCTCAGTTCATATTCGAGTTCTTACGATCATCGGTGTGCTGCAATCCCTTACGATCAGTAAAGATCGTGCAACGTTTTCTTTCAGGTAATAACGCCCAGTTTGCTGCGCACAATGACTGTACCTATCTCAAGGGTTCTTCTCATGATTCCTTAATCAATGTGCCACGTATGTAATGTCGTGGTCTTGTTGCATCGGCGTACAATCGAGACTTTGTCGAGAGGCGTCACATAATTGCAACTCTAGCTCCTTAGCTCTTGGTTGCAGGGTTGGCATGAATCTCGTTCTTATCCATCATGGATCTGAAAGTTCTCACTTCGCGAATTCGAAATCCGCTTTTCGTCATCATAGCGCTTAACCGTTCTTTCTCTAAGAGTTGCAAGGTAAATTGCAGTTGTTGCTCACGACCTTCCTTGGTCATTGGCCATATGAGAATGTAGTCAATAAGTATATGGCTTATCTAGGTATGGCTTACACGTTCGATTTCATGAGGTCCATGAATATTGTCGATGCATGTGTTAGGCCAAATGGTACGACAAGGAACTCGTAACTTCCAAAGCGAGTCCTAAAGGTCGTTTCAGGGACACTTCCTTCTGGTATACACAGTCATGGACATCCTGTCCTCAAGTTGATCCTTGGGTGGCAACTAGGATCTTATGATTTTGTTTGTTTATGTTGCCAGTCGTTGGCAAAGGATTCTGATTCTCAATTCTCATGAATTTACGCAAAATGGAACTGCCAACTTTCTCCTCATATCCCTAACTAAAGGGGTCATGTCCTTAACTTCCTCTGTCTGGTAGCTCTTGCAGTTACGTCCGGAGCTCATGCTTTACGGACGAAGTTAGTCGGTAAGACATTATTCGACACTGGTGCTGCTCTTGGCACGTGGTTTATCCTAAACTTCTCTTGACGCTGCGAAGGGGCATTTCTGGCAAGTCTTTTGAAAAGGCTACTAGAACTTCTTCCATCGCGGGGATGTTCCCAGTGTTCTGCAGTCTACTCAGAGGCATTTCTATGCCTCTTCGACCAATGAAGGATGTCGTAGATCTGCCACCTTATGGGGTCTAGCATCCTTGCGCCTATTACAGTAAAGTTGGGTTTCATCATTCGCACAAGGGATGCGTCTGATTTTCTCGTATTGACGACTTCAGCTGCATACTTGGATTTCCGATCCATGCTGATTATTATGACCTCACGAGTCAATGGTAACAGAAGGTTACGGCCCTCTGAGTGCCTAATCACGATCCTTAATCGCTTCGACTATTTAAGCTATCCTTCTATATGCCCATTTCTAAAGAATACGGGACGTCTATCTTACTTGAGACTAGGCCAAGAAGTTTCTTAAGTTCTAAGCATGCAAGGTTAAGGTTGATGCCAGTATTAGAAATAGATGCATAAGGGTGGTTAATAGGGAACGTACCCGTAACCGCATCTGGATCCTAGCGTGGTTCACGAGTTTCGATCGTGAAAACCCTTCCTTGCTTGTTTCTTCTTTGGGCAATCTTTCCTAAAGTGCCCTGCTTCACCACATTTGTAGCAACCGGGTATTCTCTTATTTCTTCCATCTGGGTCCTTCGCCCAACAGGCGTCCCTGTTGTGCCCTTCTTTTCCACACTTTCCACACCTAGGCTTCAGACATCGACCTTTATGGTGAAAAGTGCATTCTTTGCACCTCGGCTTAGTCCCCGAGTAAACATTACCACCTGCCCTATTAATGGCTTCATCAGTGCTCCTGCCATGTGGCGAATTCACTTTCTTTCTTTTGTTTGCTTTAGAGCTTCCATAGTTGAGTTGGGTGCTCATCTTTAGGTTTGAGGACTTCCTCTTCTTGTTGCTTGACGACTCCACATGAGTCTCTTTCTTGTTATCCTCAGATTCCGAAAATTTTCCCGCACGTAGAGCCTCTTCAGTAAGGGTGACACTCATATCGATAGCCTCTGCGATGGTTGAGGGTTTTGAGGTAGTAACCATGCCCCTAATCTGGGGTGCAAGTCCCCAAATGAATCGTTCTATCCTCTTGAATTCCGGTTTGACTAGGTAGGGGACGACCCTAGACAAGTCGTGAAATCGCTGGACGTATTCAGGAATCTTCGGTCCGTCCATTTTCAAATTCCAGAACTCCACCTCAAGCTTCTGGATTTCAGTCCTAGAACAGTATTTCTTTTCCATCATTTCCTTGAGCTCGTCCCAGCTCAGTGCATAAGCAGCATCTGCACCAAGGGTCTGAACCTGAAGGTTCCACCATGAGAGTGCGCCATCCAGAAATAACCCTGAGATATAGGTAACGCTTTGTTGGGGTGAACAGTTACTCATTCTTAGAACTGAGTCCGTCTTTTCTGTCCAACGAACAAATGCAACGGCACCTCCTGTGCCATCAAAATTCAAAGGCTTGCAGTCCAGGAACTGTTTATAGGTGCAGCCAGTTGGAGGGTTATTCTCAGTCGTGCCATTGATGTGGTTAGAGCGGAGGGCTTCATGTCGTGCAATTGCCTGCGAGATGCATTCTTGCAGCTCGGCTTCTGTTCTTGGTAGCGTACTGGTGTTTGTGTCTCGCCTGGGCGGCATTCCCTTCTGCCAAAACGGTATGAAGTAGGTTAGGCAACATTCCAGGTGTCTATGAGGTACATAGCACCATAAGCCATTATGTAATCACCCAATTTCACATGTATACATAAATACTCAATGTATGAGCGAGAAACAGTTACTGAGCCTTCACTTAGGCTTGCCAACTTGGCTTAAAACGAACTTGAGGTTACATTGCCTCGGTCATTTAGGTTTCAGTTATTTCCCGCTACATTGGTTTTCTTAGGTTTTTGGCTTTACTGGGGCGTACATTTTCCCTTAGAGGGGGTTGCTCGTGTATGGGTAATAGAGAGTGCAAAGTCGCTGAATCTCTTGAATGTTTCTCATCTTCACTTGCTTAAATGTCGTTTTCCTCAAACGTCTCGTACGCAGGTAGAAGTGTCAGTCACGAAGTAGGCTGAGACAGGCTTCCTACTTTCTTACGTGCTAAAGCACTGATCTATGTGATGTTCTACCAAATGAAGGTGAGGACACCTATACATTGAATTTGGTGTGGTTTTCATTAGCTCGACCCGTAGAGTCCACCAGGATTTCTGTGCACTACAAGTCGTTATTACGTGGGCCCCCGTAATAATAAATTGTCTTGCACAGTTACCCCAATTTTCTCTCGTCCAAGCAGATGATTGATCTAGGAGGGGACACTACTGTCCTTACACTCCTTGCCATGGAAAGGACCATTGCGGAGGTCCATGCGCTAACATTCGTTACTGTTATGCGCGTATAGGCACGATGATTAGATGGAATAGGAATGGAGAGAATTCCTAGTAGTTGGAGGGGCACCTTCGTGATGAATACTTCATCTTCCTTTTCTAGTCAAGTATGTTGTCAATTTTGCTTCACATAATCCGGAGGGATCTCGTCCCGTTGATTAAGAGTTCGTTCAAGGTCGCCGCCTCTACCTCGTCATCACCACCATAGTTTGGCATCTTCACGTTCGAGAGGGAAGAGCAGCCATCTCCTACGGAAGTAAGCTCAGAGTCTTGTCTGGTAATCACTCCCAGCCACGAGCTTTGCAAAGGACGCGAGGTCGATAGCTTCATCGTGCGAGTCACGTACCGTAATAGGAGTCGGAGTCGAAAGAATTTTATTCACGTCAATAATCATTCCGTACACTTATTCGTATGCATAAATACAAATAACAAATATGCTACTTAGCATAATCAAGTAACTTAATGCATTATACCACGTATAACTCTCGTTTTTGGGGGGGGGGTCATTTTGTCAAGTCTAACTTTTGTAGACTATGCCTTGGTTGGCACCTTACTCTATGGGTATTCCTCACTAATGTCCTTGCCTTGTCTTTTCTTTGAAAAGTGTCTGACTCGTGGATCTTGGCGCTTTCGTGAATGCAATGAAAACCATTTTGTAAAATGTTTTTGTGAAAGCACTTTAGTGATTGTAGTCTAGACTCGAGAAGGAATCCTAGTTCACTACAATCGAAGCTCTGATACCAAACTATCACACCCTGTCTTTTGCGGAAGCGTATGATGTGTGACTAACTTGTTATCATTGCATTCGATCATAATAAACAACTACATGATTTAAAACGATGTTCATCCATTCGGAAAATTTTGAGGATCACAAACACTTGTCATTTAAGTTTTAAAACACAACCTTCATCTAGGTTACAATTCAACAAAAGTGGATGACATCTAAACTTGTAGTCTACTTCTAGTTACAACACTTGCGCCCAAGATCCATCCTGTCACCTGAAATACATGTAATTTTTGGAAAACATCAACATAAAGTTGAGCGAGTTCATGCGTTTTGCATACCGAGTATGAAACATGGTATGTATCTTGTATAAATAAAGTATTCTTGCAAAAATCAAGTTTTCTTGTGTACACCACGTACTAATTGAATGTTTGTACAAAGAACATTTCGGCATGTGAGGACATATGGAGCATTAGTGTTGGCTCCTCTAAGGCATGTGAGGACTTATGGAGCATTAGTGTTGGCTCCTTTAACTATGTCGATTACCCTCGACTGTGTCGATTAACCTCGACTGTGTCAATTTCCCTTGACTGTGTCGATTACCCTCGACTGTGTCGATTTACCTCGACTGTGTCGATTTACCTCGACTGTGTCAATTTCCCTTGACTGTGTCGATTACCCTCGACTGTGTCGATTTACCTCGACTGTGTCGATTTACCTCGACTGGGACACCGAAGCACTCAAGAGGTCACATAAGGACCATGAGTGGGGCTCGGCCATACCCGTTAGATCTAACCCTCGTCCCTAATTACTGAATGTTTTTTAATGGCTTGGTACTAGTTTTCACCAAGACTTTATGGCATTTTTAGTATTAAGTCTATGCTCACATGATCTAGTAATTTCTAGGCATTTCTTAAAGCACATCATACTTGGTTCTCGTTCTCACCAAGTGTGCTTCTCGTATTTTTGTATTCTCGATTCGTATTGCACTCGGTACTCGTTCTCACCAAGAGTGCTTCTTGTATTTTTACTACTTGTAAAAAAATTATAATATTTTGTAACATGTATTTCACCCCCGAGAGTTATAAAACCAAAAACAGTTTAAAGAAAAGGGGGAGCATGAACTCACAACTTTGCGTTCCTGCGTCGTAAACTTCACCGGAGTTGCTTATCTAGCGTCGTGACCTAAAACGCGTTTTATTAACGTAGTCACTAGACTTGTATCGCACAAGTGCAAGTCACTATCTTTTGTATTTGTGTTCTTGTGTTAAAAATATATATATTTTTAACTATTTGTCTTATATCATTTCTCAAAAATAAATATACGTATCTTGTATTTTGCACCCGAATTATGTATTTTGTCCAAGTAATATATTTTCATAAATATATCCTCTTGTATGTGTCTAAGCATGTTGTATGTGTATTTTCATGTTTATACTCCTCATGAGTATTTAGTGTATCTTTACGTCTCAATACGCTAGCACGTATAACACATACTATATACACTTAGCACAAAAGTTGGTGATAAAATAATATATTTTTCTCTCAAAAAATATACATATTTATATCCACTTTTATTTTTGAAGAAATCCTCATTCTTATCACCAAAAATTAGGGAAACCTTGGTAATACCTTAAATTCATTTTTAGGGAATAAGTTCTTCAAAAACTTATATATTTTTCTAAGTGTCAAAATTATAAAATTTTGACAGAGTTTCCCCTAAAATGGAGGTTTCCCATGTTTTCAAAACATGTGTTTATTTTCTTTTAAATCGTCAACATCATCAAACAACAATTATCAACAATAATCATCAACAACAATTATCAACAATTAATCATCAACAACAATTATCAACAATAATCATCAACAACAATCACTAATTTTCCCCATTTCATGAACTTGCATATTTACAAAAATGTGTAGTAATTTACTAGCACATTTAGTAAGTCTTGTTATCTTTAAAAATAAGTTTAATTTCTTAAAAAAAAAAAACTTTATTTTTAAAGAGTATGAAGTTCCACAACTTCTAGTCGGTTTTACGAAAATTATTTCTTTGTTAAAACCTTTTGTTACACTAGTGTTCGCACACTTTGTTGATCACAAAAAAATCACTTTGTTTGTGTAAGATCCGGATTAGAACATGTGATTTCTTTTGACGCTTGGTCTTTTGAAAATACCACTTGTGGACACATAGATCGGCTAGTTTAGACACTATCTTATAAGTAAAATACTTTTACACAAGTTCATGTTTCTTGTGTGGTAGAGTTTCACCTTTTAACCCTTGCACCATTTCAAACAAGCTTATGTCAGATCATGATCTTAACCAAACAGGGTTAAATGATGATCCGAGCTACCACAACGTAGATCGGGCCTAATAATACAATTTCAATACTACAACATTTACACAACAGTGAGCTTTAACCATCATTTTTCATGTTTTTAGTAGACTTTAATGCACCTTTTTGTAAGATTTCGAGTTTTAATCATTACACATCATATTAACCACTTCAAAATAGCTCAAGAATGTTTTTAAGCAACATACCACTAGCTCGAGGCCTAGGGAAGTATCTAGACGCGAATGTGGTGGATAAAAGCTAGAGAAGAAGGTCCTTCGAGCTCCGAGTGCACCAAGCCTTCTTATGCGTGACACTTGACACTTGTATGATGTTGGAATGTGAAGAACAAAATCGAAAAATATGATGGATGATCACAGGGGTGTTCGGCGAAAGTTTTTGAGGGAGATGAGAGAGTAGTTTGTGGTGTTGGTGGTGAATTGTCTAGTGTGCCATCTCAAGTATTATAGACATTCCATATGGCAATATTCCTAGCATATTCCTGCATATTCCTGGAATATTCCTACATATTCCTGGCATATTCCTGGAAATATTCCAGCATATTCCTGGAATATTCCTAGCATATTCCTAGCATATTCTTTGGAATATTCCTAGCAATTCCTGGCATATTCCTGGAATATTCTTAGCATATTCTTTGGAATATTCCTAGCATATTCCTGGCATATTTCCTGGCATATTCCTGGAATATTCCTAGCATATTCCTAGCATATTCTTTGGAATATTCCTGCATAATTCCTAGCATATTCCTGGAATATTCTTAGCATATTCCTAGCATATTCCTGGAATATTCCTAGGTTTTCTCCGTTGTCTGCGTTTTGCAGTGTAAGGCACCGTGTCGCGTAGGAACACACGGTACGTGCTTAAACTTGAAAAATAACGTTTTTAAGCATTTTAATTTATTTTCAACACGAAACCTGATTAAAATAAAATTTTAATCATACAGAATATTTGTGGGATTAAATATTATCCGGGCGGCATCAACGTTCGTTTCGCAGTTTTGTCGCAATTAGTTCTGCTCTTAAAGTGTGTTTCGGGTGCCTTTTTAGTGCTTATTTTGCTTTCATATTAGCAATATATTAAACCCTTGTATGTATTCTTGGGTTTTAATGTATTCTTGTTATTGGACCTACACCTAGGCTCCATTTATTGTCTGATGACTTTCTTGCAGTTCCCTGACACGTGTGTCCTTACCGGTGAGTTTACTAATATTTTTGACGCAACGCTCTCGTTTTTGCATAAGCAATATTTTGTAGTATAAAACGTACATGAATTCACTTGTATGGAATCAGAACTATTTCTCTGTAAACTAGATCATGTATGTTCATTAAGGCACAGATCACTGTATTTAGTGTACGGAATGTACGGAAAAGTGACGGTGTCACAAATTGCCACCTCTATGATAATGAGTAGGATCACATAGTCATACTTGAGAGACCAAAGAAGAGTTTCGGAGGCTGAGGCATTTCTAAGCGCTTGAAGGGCAATTTTCTGTGCTCTTTCTTGTTGTTGAACAGCTTCCTATAATGTATCAAATTTATAGAAAATTATTATAAATTTATAAAAAAAAGGTTAAGAAACTTGAAGTTACCTTTCCCAGTAAGCTTAGCTTTTGTGGCAGATTAAATGATAAACTGGTTTTGGAAGATGAATGAGGAGAAGACGCTACTCGCTGTGAACTTGTTGGTGCTGCCCTTTTTGTTCCTAGGATCATAAAAAAAAGCAATTAAGAATATAATCATAATACAAAATTTATATGATTTGATCACTGGTAGTTTTGATAGGGCATACTGTATTAGCAAGTTACATTTTATAACCAATTTAGCAACAAATTACCTATTCAACCTGTATCAATTGCTGCAGCTGGAGCTCTATTCGGGTCGAAAAATATATCACTTGAAAAATTATCGACGAGCCAACCTCGAGCTCGAGCATTCATAAGTTAAACTTGAGCTGACCTTCATCTCATCGTCAGGTGGTGTCGCGCTGCAAATTGTCACTCTCCGCCAGCAACGCGCGGTTCGGGTACATAGTTCTATATATATATATGAGGACACCGTGGTGGTGTAAATATGTTGGTTTGGTTGGTAACTAAAAAATAAAAACCATGAGGTGGGTGGATAATGATTTTCATTTACATGTTTACTCTTCAATCTTAATACTTTTTATTTATATTTATTTACTCTTATCCACTTTTTTGGACCTGGTAAACCTAAAATTCATTTTTATCCTGAGTGTGTGTATATATGTTATAAACAGATTATTTATGGTGACTCTCCACGTTCCTAACTCATGTCTCTTTATTTACTCTTGTTAATTAATAATAGGCCTATATATAGAGGTCCTATGTATTTTAATATGATAGAGTCATATCAATAAGAATTATCTCATTCTCCATATTTCTTTCTGTACATGATCTGTGTTCTCATGCTTATCGTGTATATTGGTTGCTAATAGACCGTTGTTTTTACAACACGTTATCAGCACGAAAGGCTCTAAGGGCGATAGACCGATGCGTTTGAACTAACCGGATAAGCGACGGAGGACCAGGCATGTTTTTCCGTGAGGTTTTAGAGTCTTTGGAATCTACCAGAATCCATGGCCACCTTAATCCTTAAACAAGGTAAACTATTGAGAATTGTTTAACAGGTAATTTTGAATTTTTAATAATTTATTATATCGTTAATGTATCTAACTTGCATGATGATTGAATCTATCTCTTGTTTACTGGCTATGAATTATATTTTATACCACTAATTTATTTTATTAGTTTGTGATAAAATAATTTTCAGTTATTTTGATAATGGTTGTTTGAAGTATTAAAGTTGAATTCAATGTTATAATATTAAAATTTAAAACTGAAATATATTCTTAGCTTGTCTACAAATTTGGTTTTGTTTAATGAATTATTCATTTTGATGCATATCAAAATAGAGTATGATGCAATACGTGGTTTTTGTTATTATTATGTCATGATAGCTAAATTATTTTGATACTTGAAACACATTATTTATGATTCAACTTGACTAAATTTGGAAAGTGTTATTAATTGGATTATTCTAATAAAATAGAGAAAGAAATTTATGTACCACTCCACGTCTTGTGTATTGATTCACAATTCGTATTTATATGTTTTGGGTGATGTCTGGCAACCGACGCCTAGGATTGATGATTGAAATAGAATAATATTGAACAAATCTAAAGGATGAAGAAGTGAATTCAAATATGATATTTCTATAGTGTGAAGCAAAATTTATTATAATATTCATATAATATTAAATAGGTTATTTGTGATGCAAAAAATATCATAAACTAATTTATTTGTGCATTATGGTGGATTAATTATTAGTTTTTCTTGTATGCTTGAATATTCACAATGCAGGCATATATTTAGACATTTTCAGTTTGTTGTCTCTCATGTTTTGATGGTGTCAAATTCTTAACTTGAGAAGAATTAATGATTCACAAGTCATATATCCACTTTTGCATTTACTTGATGATTATATGTCCTTTGGATTCTAAATTCTTAAGCAAGTAATAATAAAAAAAAATCAGGGATCTCTTGTGTGATGAAAGTCACAATTTTTTGTCGACTATTGATATGAGATTTAATTTACATCAACATGACTATATAAAAAGTTTAGCTATGATTCTAAATTGATTTCATGATATCTTTCGTCTTATATCATGGAATATTAATATTTAAAAGTTAACGTATTTAATGTTGAGAATATAAAGAATGGTCTATAATGGGTTTTTATTGGAAAATTATCACTATTTAATTTTGTTTAATAACATTATAGTAAATATAACTTGTTTTAACATGATATCTATAATGTTTAAAAGTTATATACTTTAACTTAGTTGTAAATAGGTGTCTATTGCAATTCTATTATGCTTTATGGATGCTATTGAATATCTGTATAAATATTACTTAATATTTACTTGTGACTAACAACAACATATCTTATTTTATAAAGTTTTATCATAATTAGTTTTATACGAGGATATGTTATAAAAATCATATAATTTGATTTGATGTATAATTTGTATTCTATATGTTGTTATTTATTTATATAGCTACTATAAAGTAGAACAATTAAACTAAAGTTGTGATTTGTTATGCCTTTCATGAATGAGTGTATATGAATATGTTTAGATATGACACCCGAAGTATCATACTCATGTTAGATTGATGAATCAACATGTGTTTGTCCCGTTTGCGTTTGATACCTTTGGTGGCCTCGCTCCTGACGCTGTGCGACTTTTGAATCGGGTTCAAAAAGTCGTTAATGGTAATTCTTCGTCACTAAAGGTTTCAAACTTTGTATTTAGTAAGAATTGGTTTTCTATTCAAAAGGGGGTGGCGGCGCACTTGTTGCCGACTACCTGCCATTACTTTGTAATTGCCTTTTTCGTGTGGAATGATATTCTAATTTTCTTTAAAAAAAATTGATGAATCTTATATTACTCGGACATATAATTACTTCTCAATTGATGTTATATATATTTTAACTTATCGAAGCTTATTATGAACTTATCGAAGGTTGTAAGATTTTAAACCGATAAGTATAATGTCTCGGTTATATAATTACATCTCAATTTATATCATGTGATGAGAAAATATATTCATAATGCATTGAGCAAAACAATTTCCATCGTCAAATATCATTGATTGTTAAAGAATATATATAAAGTTTGAAACAACAAGCATGAAAGTTCTGTGGTACTAATCCATTCCCTGATGTGAATGTGATGATATAATGATCAATTCAAGGTTATGATCATATACATAACTCAGAAAATTGTAATGATGCCACCATGAATGTTGTATTGGTATAATTTATTCCTTGAATAGAATGTGATGATATAATAATTGGTGAAAAGTTCGTGATGATAGTAACTGAGGAAATTGTTATGATGATCATGTAATAAGATCAACCATGTTAATAGTGCAGTGACTATACAATGATCGTTATAAAGGTCATGATAATTGGTAACAGAGGAAATTGTAATAATTCTCATGTTGACAACCATTTTTAATATTGAAATCGACCACAAAAAGTGGCACACTTAGAGAGTGATTATACGAACATAAAACATGGGAAACATGTTTATACCATGAATGTTGAAATAATATTACATTATTCTCTCATACTTCATATCGTGTATTGAACAAACACGATTGCAACTAAAACATATATGATCATAAACCAGAAGTTTATGGATCGTGATTATTTAATTCAATGGCATGACGGTCAGACCATCCCGAGTCATTGATGATGTGAAACATATTGAAGAACTGAGAGGAACTGTAAGATTCTTCAAGATAATAATTAGCATGTAATTTTTGCTCTCAAGGGAAATTTGTATATTTTGCCAAATAAAGGAGGTTGTATCCCTAAATATTCTGGAAATGATTAAAGGATAAGCATATCCCAACATGATACCAGATAGTGTTTTTAAATCGATGCATCGTCTAAATGGTTATCAAATCCACAACCTGAAGCTTGTGTGATTGTGGCTTAGCTAATGTGATAGCAATCATATTAATCTAGATTAGTATATTTATTTGATAATAGTGAATTTGATTCCTAAGTTATTAACAATCATTGGAATAAGTGTTATTGTTGAGATGATCACTAAACGTCTACTATTGGTTACAAAGCAATTAATCATGAGAGGAGCAAAAGTTCATTTAGGTACATGTAATTTTATATATAGTACCATTAATTCACATCAAGCCAACAAGTTATAGTTTCTCCCCATACAGTTGGTTTTTGGTCTGGAACTAAAGATGTCTCATCAAAGATTTTGGTTGTGCGACATATATTGAAACTCATCCACCACACCACACAAAGATGGAACTTCTAAAAAGTTTGAGAATATGTTGGGTATAAATAATCATCTATGATTAAATACTTAAAGACATTAGTGAGAAATTCGTTTATGGCTCATTGGTTTTCACTTTAGTGAATGAATGTTCCCAACATTAGGGGGAGATAACAAGCAGTTGGAAAGTGAAAAGAGAAATGAATTATCATGTCATCTTGATCCTCATACTATAAACTATGAACTAGAAGTTTAAAGTATAATTCATTTACCAATATTAAAGAACAAATTACCAGACAAGTTCACTGACCTAAATAACGTGACTAATTAAGTCACATAATCAACTGCTTATGCTCCAGTTATATTTGTGTCCCAAGAGGACAACCACATATTTTTTAAATGAGTCTATTGCACGCCTAAAGCGTGGTAGACTAGTTGATTCCGATAATAAAATTCCTCAAAAATTGGAGCAAGTAATTAAGATGGTCAAGTTGAGGGTATAGTAAGATCTCTTGGAGAGAGTAATAAGATCTCCTGAAGAGACAATAGACATGATGGTTCAAGAAGAACCTCAGGTACCTTGAAAATAAAGAGATCTCGATAAGTTATATCATGTCTAAGATATGTATGGAATCGAAATAAAAATCGACGTCATTATACTTTTGTATATATTGTAGCGCTTAAAGTGATTAAATGATGAGGATCAAGATTTAAGATCTGCCTATGAATGAATATTAAGAAATGATTGGCAAAAATATAAAGACGCAAATAAGGCAGAGTTTATTTCTTTAATGAAATGGAAAGTTTTTGGACCAACGGTCCATACAACTGACGTTCTAAAATATGTTGGATACAGATGCTTTTTTCACGTAAATCATGTGAAAAATCAAATTAATTGATATAAGTCAAAATTGGTGGCACAAGAATTTTTGCAAGGACTTATGACTGATTATGAGGAGACGTATTCTCCCGTGGTGGATGTTTTGACTTTCCAATATCTTATTAGTCTGGTAATATATAAAGAGAATTGATATGTGTCTTATGAAAGTTATGTATCACTTGATACCAAGTCATATAAAATAAGTTCTCGAGAATATTATGATTATTATATAAATTCGGATCTGAATACGTATACATGTTGTATATGTTATTGAATTGAATATAACTAGAACTCCCCATGAGTATCGTAAAGCATTTGAGTCCTTAAGAGGTTCATTGAAACACCTTATGGATGTAATTATTGTGCACCAATACTCCAATAAACATACATAGAAAATGTGTACCTGGTTATTATGGCATCTCAATGTACACAGTGTACAATCATGGTACAATATGGATTTTACAAATGAAGCAAGTGTTTAAGAAATCCTTGCATATAATATAAAGTTAAATGAGGAGGTTTGTGTGTCAACACTCCTAAAGAGTGTATGCACATACATTATTGGTTTGAGTGGGAAGGAGTACGGGAATGTATATTTATAAAGTTAAAAAGAAAATATGGACTAAAATAGTCGATTCAAATGTGGTATAATCGACTTACTAATGAGCTCAGCAAAGAGAGAAATACATAAATTGTAATGAATCCATTTGTTTTCATTAAAAGAACAATACGAGGTTTATGAGTATTCTAATATATGTTGATGATATCATGGAGTCTCCTGAAAAGATAAAAATGAGCTCAATTATTAAAGGAAAAATTTGCAAATTAAAGATGATATTGCAAATATATGGCTTGATATGTAGAACAAGCATTTATATTATTATTATCCATCAATCATAATACATCTAGAAGATGGTGGACATTTTCAGACGCACAAAGCTTATGGTATACGTAGATTTTACGATGTCCAAGTAGTTGGTATAGAAAATGACTCTTATCCTCTCCTATCAAATAAGCAAAGATCACTGGTCCAGAAGTACCATAGTTAAATACAAATTGTATATCTTGCTAGTATGTATACACGGACACATGTCATGATATTCATTTGACAAAATATAACTCATGTATAGCGAGGAGATAATGTAACGGGTAAAACATATATTTTTATACCCTTAAGGTACAAAAGATATGGATTCATATTTTACTAACCCATCAACATGTTTGGTTAGTTTTGTAAATGCAGGGAGTGTAACAAAACATATTCATAGATATTATGGTATCTACTTACAAGTGAAGGCAATTAAAATTTCACATGAAGATCATACATCAATGCTTATTATTGAAGGATTTGGCATTAATGGATCAAGCATCATACCAAGCTGCACATCAATGGATTACGAAGTTTTGAGCAATTTTCAAAGAAGTCGGACCTGAGTCACTTATAGGATACATGTAAAAATGAGGGGGAGCATTATACAAGTTGCACTCTTTTTCCCTTAACTAAGTTTTATCCTAATGAGTTTTCTTAGTAAGGTTTTTAATGAGGCAACATACCTGCTCCAAAAGTATCAAGATGAGAAAATACGCGCTGCACTCTTTTTCCCTTAGCTGAGGTTTTGTCCCACTGGGTTTTCCTAGCAAGGTTTTTAACGAGGCAACATCTCCAAGCATATTAAGTTGACAACCAAGCATATTAAAAGTGTATATATTATTTTCACTTATCACGTGGATAGTCAAGAGGGAATGTTATGAACAAATTATTTATGGTGACTCTCCACGTTCCTAACTCCCCTTTATTTACTCTTGTATTAATAATATGGCCTGTCACACCCCAACCGATGGCGGAATCATCGGGGTATGGCACTGAGCGAAACAGATTGTCCAGAAGTTTCCACAACAACTATCATTACTATTTAATTTATATAATACGTCCCATACCGTACCTTAAATAGTAAAACAAATTATTACAAATGACAACTAGTCAAGTATTCTGTTCCGACAACTCAGATTTTAAATAGAAATACAGCAATTGTTTATCTGCTTCTAGAGATCCCTAGCTTGACCACTACAGACAACTATTTGTTGGGCTCTAGAGCTTTATTCTAGCCCCGCTTCCCTAGCAAGTAAGCATCTTAAACACCTGTCACATACGTTAAAATAAAGTCAATACATATAATGTAAAGGTGAGCATACAAGTTTGATAATAGCATGTAGAGTTCGAAATAGTTTACGCATAACCAGCACGTACACAGAGGAAAACGAAGCATGTTTATTATCGACATGGATATATCGATACCAGTGACTACGGGTTGACTGCCCGAGGCAGTTCGCAATACATGATTACCACCGTAATCCATGCAAGTAATGGTCCTCAACAACCCCCGTGTGAATGGGTGCTGAGTCCAAACTATAGTACTATCGTCGTTAAGGCAGGTAGACAGCATTCCACGTGTAAACATAACAACAAGCATTCATTTAGTCACGTAATACATGCAGAACGGTTAGCGTTAAAATGATTGGGTAGTGTGTTCGACTGTGATTTAGATAAGTAACGTATGTAACACCCAAAAGTGCTAAAGCAAAAAGGGTTCGAGTATACTCACAGGGATTGATGGATTGAAGGGAGCGCTTGAGAGTAGGGTTAGCCTGAATAGTTCGATAGCATAACGATGAGTAATGCGTAAAATGGAAACGAGTGTTAATGGGTCGAACAGTCGGGTCGATCGGACGGTAGGTTCGATCGGACGGCTTGACCGTTCGATTAACAGTCCATTCGGACAGCCTGTTCGATCGGTCGGTAGGTCCGATCGGATGGGCTGTTCGAGTGGATTGTTTCTTCCTCTGAGTAGGATGTGTTTGTGTATGATGGTTTGACATTTTCAAATTTTCATTGTAGTACTTGAAAACATTGAAGTATCCTTACCCTTCAGGTCGATCGATCGAACGGACTGTTCGATCGGCTGGGCTCAACCGATCGGTTAGGTACTTTAGTGACAAGTCCTCAGCAGGATGTCACCTGATCGAACGACATGTTCGATCGGTGGCACTCCAATATGTCGAACAAGTTGAAAATCGATCAAGTGTTGAAGCATAGTATCTCATGATCCAAAGAGTAATTCAAATCAGACCGTAGTCCGATTGAACAGCACTTCGTTTAATACTAGGCTTCATGAAATTGTCAATGTGTGGGGCCATGTGCTAGCCGATCGGCTGACATGTCCGATCGGTTGAGCTGTTCGTTCGGACAGCCTGTCCGATCGATCAGCATCCTGACCTGGTCGGCCTGTTCGTTTAACACTTGGCTGTTCTGATTGTTTGATGTTATATCGAAGTATTTTGACAACGAGTTGAACCATGGAACTTTCGCCCTTACGTGTTTCCCCTGCTCGGACAGGAATCACCCAAGTCCGGCCGGTGAACTGTTCGGAACGCTAGTTTAACGTGTAACCCGAAATTGGTGAACCTCGTGGATAGAACCTGAATCTTGAACCGCACAAACACTAAAATGATTTGTAAGTCGGCACAAGCTTCGTTTCTATCGGTTTGAAGGCATTGAGTGTAAAAGAGTTTGAAAGAAAGTTGGGAAAACCATCTTTCAATCTTTTCCACTATGAACATGTTTGGATCTATGGTAGATCTTTGTTTGTTTATGTGGAAATCGGTTAGATCCAAGCTATTCTTGATGGATTGAGGCCAAAACATGAAGTTCTTCAAGAACACCATGATGACATCATCCTAGAATGCTTGAATCTTGATGATTTTGTGGTTAAAAGTTAAGATTTGAAAGATAGAAAAGGTGTAGGAGTGTGCATAGATCAAGAAAGTACAAGATTTAGGATGAGATCTTACTGGAATTGAGAGAAATATGAGAAAAAGAGTGAGAGCACGAGTTGGTCGGTCAGAGCTTTCCAAAAGTGGTAAAGATGACAATGACAGGGGTATTTATAGGCTTCCAAAAGAGGAAAGGGTTGGCCGGTCACCCAGGCACCCCGATCGGACAGCCTATCCGATCGGCTGGGCTATTCGATCGGCTGGGAGCCTGATCGTTTAGCTTGCCCGATTCGAGTGTTTCGGTGCTACGATTTTTGATAATTCGATTTCGATTGAAGACGATACGACACGATAGAGTTTCCTATACAATTACTTTAGTCCCAACCACTATATCTACATATAAGTATCTATATTCGCACTGTCTTTCCGCCACCAATTATCATGATTCGATTTCGATTGATCACCACACACAACATAAAGTATAACGCACATGTAACACATAAGGCATACACACACACGTATAATAACACAAAGTTGCATAATTCGAGTTTCTAGTTCGATGATGAATTGAGTAGCTTGATTATGGATTGATTGACTTTATCGCATTGTTACTTCCTACTATTCAAAGTCGTAAAACGTTTCGCGTCGATAATATTCGATTACTTCGATTCCTTTGATTATTAACACTTACTCCACATAACACAACTAATAAAACATAAAATAGATATTTATAGTCAATGAAGTCAATCTTGACTTTGACTTTGAATTTGACATTCTGAAAACACGAGGTGTTACAGCCTCCCCTTGTTTTGGGAATTTCGTCCCGAAATTAGGCTGAAAGCTGTACAGCACGTGAATTACCTTGCCAATTTCTCTCGCTAGGCTTTCACTTGAACAACTGCGGGTACTTCGCCTTCATGTCGCTTCCGAGTTCCCAAGTGAACTCTGCGCCTCGTTTGCCTTCCCATCGGACTTTCACGATAGGTATGCGCGAGCGCCTGAGTTTCTTGGTTTGGCGATCCATGATTTCGACAGGCTTCTCCACGAAGTGTAGCGTTTCGTTAATTTGAAGGTCATCGAGAGGTAACAATCAGATCATGGTCAGCTAGACACTTTCGTAGGTTCGACACATGGAAAGTCGGGTGGACGTTACTGAGTTCCTCCGGTAGTTCGAGTCTGTAGGCGACTTTTCGATTCTTTCCAGAATCTTAAAAGGTCCAACATATCGAGGCGCTAGTTTCCCTTTCTTGCCGAATCTGACCACACCATTCCAAGGTGATACCTTTAGGAGTACGTAGTCGCCAACGTCAAATTCAAGGGGCTTGCGTCTTCTATCGGCGTAACTTTTCTATCTACATCGAGCTTCTCAACAAGTTTTCTCGGATCTGGAGGACCTTGTCAATCGTTTCTTGTAGTAACTCGGGACCGGTTAATTGCGAATGACCGATCTCGTGCCATACAATCGGCGATCGACATCTTCTTCCATATAAAGCCTCGAATGGTGCCATTTGGATGCTGGCATGATAACTGTTGTTATACGAGAATTCGACTAATGGCAGGTATTTGTTCCAACTACCACCGAAGTCTATGACACACGCACGGAGCATGTCTTCAAGAGTACGGATCGTTCTTTTAGTCTGTCCGTCGGTTTGAGGATGGAATGCGTACTTAAGTTAAGCGTCCTACCAAGGGCTTGAAACGTTTCCCACAATCGCGAGGTAAACCGAGCATCACGGTCATAGATGATGTCGCGATGCGTACCATGATTACAAATGATCTCGTCGTGTAGATTCGGGCTAATCGTTCCACCTTGTAGTCTTCTCGTATTGGCAAAAAGTGGGCTGATTTGGTCAGACGATCAACTATAACCCAAATGTGTCGTGACTGATGGCGTGGGAGGAAGTTTGGTTATGAAATCCATAGCTATACTCTCCCACTTCCATATAGGGATTGGCGGTTGTTCGAGTAAGCCAGAGGGTCTTTGATGTTCAGCCTTGACTCTTGCGCAGTCATGCAGCTTCCGACATAGGAGCGATATCCCTTTTCATGCCCGGCCACCAGTACTTGTAGCGAAGGTCCTGGTACATTTTATCGGCACCGGGATGAATAGAATATCGGGATTTGTGGGCTTCATCCATTAGAATCTTTCGCAATTCGGTCCGCTTAGGGATCCAAATTCGGTCTAAATAATAGAAAATCCCATTTGACTTGCTTACAAGCTGAGCTCCATCGTGATAGATCTCTCCTTCAAGTGTGTTCATTAAAACAAGCATGTTGGGCTTCGCGGATAAGGGTTTCGAGGTCGTGCTGAGCTTGGGTATTGCGAATGCTAAGCAAATAACTCCGTCTACTGAGTTCGTCGGCAACAACATTTGCCTTGCCTGGGTGATAACGAATTCACAGTCGTAATCGTTAAGAAGTTCTACCCATCGGCGTTGACGCATATTGAGTTCTTTCTGATCAAAGATGTGTTGTAAACTCCTGTGGTCGGTGTAAGAACGTACACTTGGTACCATACAGGTAGTGTCGCCATATCTTTAACGCAAAAACAATTGCGCCTAGCTCGAAGATCATGGGTTGTATAGTTCTTCTCGTGGATTTTGAGCTGACGAGATGCGTAAGCTATAACCTTTTCGTTGCATAAGAACACAACCAAGACCAAGGTTGGAAGCATCACAATAGACAATGAAGTCATTGTTTCCGTTGGGCAATGTGAGAACAGGAGCATTGCAAAGCATATGCTTGAGGGTTTGGAAGCAGACTCTTGTTCGGTCCCCAAACAAAAGACCTTCTTTATGCGTAAGGGCGGTAAGCGGCACAACGATCTTAGACAATCCTTCGATAAATCGTCGATAATAGCCGCTGTCCAGAAAAGAACGAACTTCAGACGGGTTCTTGGCGTAATCCAACTCTTAACTGCTTCAATCTTCGCGGGGTCGACATGGATACCTTGACTATTACGATGTGACCCAGAAACTGAACCTCCTCTAGCCAGAATTCCACTTGGAGAACTTGGCATAAGTTGATTCCCCTGGAGTAGCTCGAGAACCAAACGTAGATGTTGCGCGTGTTCGGCTTTCGACTTGGAATAAATCAAGACATCGTCGATGAACACGATGACGAAACGGTCTAGAAATGGCTTACACACGCGATTCATCAGATCCATGAAAACCGTGGGTGCGTTAGTTAGACCAAAAGGCATAACAACGAACTCGTAGTGGCCGTATCGAGTACGAAAAGCGGTTTTAGGTATATCTCTTCCTGAATGCGCAATTGATGATAGCCTGAAACGTAGATCGATCTTCGAAAAACATGTAGCACCTTGTAACTGATCAAATAAGTCGTCGATTCGAGGCAGAGGGTAACGGTTCTTGATGTTAACTTATTCAACTCCCGATAGTCGATGCACATCCTGAATGACCCATCCTTCTTTTTAACGAAAAGGACTGGCGCGCCCCAAGGAGAGGTGCTCGGGCGAATAAAGCCTTTTTTAAGCAATTCCTGAGTTGGCTCGAGAGCTCCTCATTTGGATGGCGCGAGTCGATAAGGGGCTTTGCAACAGGGTTAGCTCCAGGAATGAGGTCGATACGAAAGTCGATATCACGACTTGGCGGGAGTCCAGGAAGATTATCAGGGAACACCTGAGGAAATTCACGACCACTGAACGTCTTTGACTTCGGCCTTCTTTTTCTTTCCTTTCCGCTACTACAATGTTGCCAAGAAAGCTCTGTATTCCTTGCGGAGATACTTGCTAGCTTGACACATGACATGAGCTTAAGACCTTTCGAAGCAGTTTCGCCGTATACACACAATAGATCACCATTCGCGAGCGAGAATCGAATCATTTTATCAAAGCACACAACTTCAGCATGGTTTTCGCGAAGAAAGTCCATGCCTACTATGACGTCGAAACTTCCGAGCTGCATCGGATAAGGTCGATTAGGAAGATGTGATTGTTGAGCTCGAGAGTACAATCACGGAGAACAGCGTTAACGGCGACAGTTCTTCCAGTAGCGACTTCGACTTCGAATGACGAGGGGATAAAGCGCTTACGACTAAGGAGCTTCTCGAATTCAACGACACAAAGCAGTTATCGGCTCCAGTATCAAACAAACACGATGCATAAATACCATTCACAAGGAACGTACCATTAACCACGTTGTTGTCAGCCTGGGCTTGACGAGCATTGATGTTAAGGTTCTGGCGCGTGCTGCTTGTTGCTGCTGCTGCTGAGGCTGTTGATGCTGCTGCTGGGGCTCTTGCTTCACAACCCTGTTCGGGCACATGTTTGCAAAGTGGCTAGGGTCTCCACATGCAAAGCAGACTCGAGCATTGACCACGGGTGCTTGAGCTGTGTGTTGGCCTTGAGGGGCTGGGAGTAGAGCTTGATGAGCAGTGGCAGGAGCTGCGGGGTTACGGGGACCATAGCGACAATTCGTAGTGAAATGACCGTAGAGGTTGCAATAGCGCAGAAACGACAGGCGAGTCCCACCGGATGATGATATGAGCATGTCGGGCAGAGCGGGTGGGGACCTGTGTAAGCACGCTTTGTTGGCGGCGCTTGAGTAACTGGTGCTGGTCGATGGCGAGACTGCTGCTGAGCCGGTACGGCTTGCAGAGGAGCAGCAGTGGTAGTGACAGCACAGTTCTTGTTGCTGGAGCTGCTGTTGTTGTGCTTCTTCCTTCGGCGTGATGACTTGGATGGTTGAGCAGTGAGTTGGTGGTTGGTGCAGTAGTATCCTGATGCAAAGACTTGGAGAGCTTATCCCAAAACCAAATTTTACCCGCTTGTCAATGATCTCGACGGCAAGCAAGTATGTTTCTTCAATCGATGACGTCTTGGCGGTGTGAACAAAGTCGGCAACACAATCGGGTAGAGCTCGAATGTACTTCTTGATGGCCATGGCTTGCGTCTTGACTTGATCGGGACAGATTATGCTGAGCTGCTTAAAGCGAGCAGTCAAAGCAGCGTTGTCTCCGTCCTTCTGCTTGATGTTCCAAAACTCATCCTCCAGCTTCTGGCGTTCATGGGAGGGCAGAATTCGTCCATCATGATGGCTTTCAGCTCTTCCCAAGTCAGCTTGTAAGCTGCGTCATTCCCGCGTTTGTTTCGTTCGGTCGTCCACCAGTCTAGAGCTCGAGACTGGAAGACGCCGGTCGCATTTAGGGTACGGAGATTTTCGGACAACCGCTTTGGCGCAGAGTGACTTCGACAGAGTCAAACCATTGAAAATAGCAGTGGGGCCATCTTCTCCAGTAAACTCTTTTGGTCCGCATGCCTTAAATTGTTTGAAGCTGAAAACAGTCTTGGTGGCATCTTTAGGAGCTTCAGTTCTGACTCCTCAGATGATTTGCTGACGTTTTCATAGACATCGCTCACAGCTTTTGCTACTTGTTTGGCGATGATAACAGCAAGACGTCGGTCTCTCTTTTCTTGGGAGTAAGAGGGGTTCGGTGGCCAGATGACGACATGGTCTGCAACAGACATCGTCGTAGGTCTCAGACACAACAATTCGAATCTCACCTCACACGTCTACTACTTACTAAAGCTCAGGAACACGATAAGCACGAATCACATAAACACATAGGCACCAAAATCACATAGTCACAGAAGCACATAAGCACGTAAGGCACAGAATCACAGAAACACTTAAGCACATACGCATTTAATCACAGAGGCAGTCAGAATACAAAAACCTATCATTCAAAGCTCGCGTGTCGTTCGATTATAGTGATCGCGTTAGTACATTGAATAGTATAGTATAGTCGTATAGCATGTCGAGTATAGTATAGGCATATATCTTAGCATAATGTTGCCTAGAATTGCAGCGACTGTTAGCGTATTGAGATAGAATAGCAATGCGAGTCGTGTGTGTCGATCGAAGTGATAGCAAAAATCGAATAATTCTCCAAGAAAATTAAACACGTAAACAGGTAAATACACATAAAACACGTAAAATCAACGAATTACCAGAGTCAGCAGTTGCGGGCTCAGAATCGAACACATAAAATCGAGATAGTAGATTGTTGTGGCTATTAGACATTGACTACCCAAAGCGATTCGACTATTCACATTAAACTTGTCGTCACATTCCGACCTTCGGGTCGTGTTTCTGCCTCGATTCTTGGGCATTCCGCACGCATTCCCTAAGTCATACTCGTGAGTTCAGGTTGTTGGAGTCCGTCGAGGCTTTGGTGAGATAAATAAAGAGCCGGAACAAGTTGTCAAGGTTAGGGTTTCACCCCGGGCTTAGCAACTTCTCCTTGTTTTTGAATAAAATAGAGGAGATTATTCATCAAAATATGGATTTCACTCCTGATTTGGTATAATTCTCCTCGTTTGTTATTGAAAAATAATGAAGAACTCATTGATAAGCAACTTAGTTGAGAGTTTGCGGTTTCACACCTAATCTCGACTAAATCGCTTGTCTCTATTTGAAAATTCGAGTGTAGTGATAGTGTCGAATAAGCGAGAAGTAACACATAAACTTCGTTTGTTGGTTCCTAACTATAGTCCAGGTCTCTAAGACGTCGACACGGACTAGGTCGAGTCTAGCCGAATTCCATATAGTTTGGGCTCTGATACCAATCTGTCACACCCCAACCGATGGCGGAATCAACGGGGCATGGCACTGAGCGAAACAAATTGTCCAGAAGTTTCCACAACAACTATCATTACTATTTAATTTATATAATACGTCCCATACCGTACCTTAAATAATAAAAAAAATTATTACAGATGACAACTAGTCAAGTATTCTGTTCCGACAACTCAGATTTTAAATAGAAATACAACAATTATTGATCTGCTTCTAGAGACCCCTAGCTTGACCACTACAGACAACTATTTGTTGGGCTCTAGAGCTTTATTCTAGCCTCGCTTCCCTAGCAAGTAAGCATCTTAAACACCTGTCACATACGCTAAAATAAAATCAGTACATATAATGTAAAGGTGAGCATACAAGTTTGATAATAGCATATAGAGTTCGAAATAGTTTACGCATAACCAGCACGTACACAGAGGAAAACGAAGCATGTTAATTATCGACATGGATCTATCGATACCAGTGACTGCGGGTTGACTGCCCGAGGCAGTTCGCAATACATGATTACCACCGTAATCCATGCAAGTAATGGTCCTTAACAACCCCCGTGTGAACGGGTGCTGAGTCCAAACTACAGTACTATCGTCGTTAAGGCAGGTAGACAGCATTCCACGTGTAAACATAACAACAAGCATTCATTTAGTCACATAATACATGCAGAACTGTCACACCCTGATATTTTCACATATCACCTGTGGGCCCGGTGGGGAGTATCGTGACGTAGTTGATATCATCATAGTCAATCATACACAGAATAGCACAGCGGAAGTCTTGGAATATAAAATATTATTACAAACTCAAATGTCTGAAAATATCAAAGTATTTATTATAGACGAGTTTGTAATATCAAATCCACAGGAGGATCATTACAGAATGTATAAAATGAAGCTTAGCAGACTTTATGGCATCTTTAAGGATTTGCAAGATCCTCTTTTTCGACACCGAGCAACTCCCATCCTATTATGAGTAGTATCTGCCACTTAGCCTTTTGAAAATACGTCAGTTTTCACTGGTAAATACAATTTAACCGACTCATTTGGAAAGAGTTTATGAAAACTGATTTAAGTGCACAAGGCACAAAACTTTTTATAACTTGGGACAATCTTTAATAAAATCTTGTATACTGAATTACATGTTTACCGTACATCTGGGGCCCAGTACAGAGACTGAGACATGATTAAACGACACACCACTTTTAAAACCCATAAAGGAGTTATCCCCAACTTGTGGGTAATTAATAATTTATTATTGGCATCTTTTCGGTGTATGCCTACACCCTGCGCATAAGTCGTGGCCATTTACAAATGAATGAGCCAAGGATATATCCAGGACACGGTCGTTAACCCCCAATGTTTAAGTTATCAACAGAACAGTATCAAAACAGGTTTTGTGGATTTACTAGCCACAATCCGGCGTTTGATTGATCCACACCGACCAAGCGGTATTAATCTACCGTATCCCAAGCCCGTATAAGGGAAAATAAGTTAAAAGTATTTACCTGAGCTAATACTTGATTCACAACTAAACAACTCAGTCGTATCCAATCTATCTAAATGCAGGTAGCTTTTACCGGGTGGCTCTAGTCTGGAGTGATGGTAATATATAACCAATTCAGAATGCTAATGGTCTTATTTAAGTCATAGACTTAGACCGGCTAGCTCAAAGTATCTAAAGCGGTACGATACGCTAGATTAAGCGATGACCAGAAGAGAATGTTATTTAGACCCTACAAGTTTGGATACTTGTATTATATGGGTAAACTAAACACATTCTGGATTTTGAAGTGAAAGCGATAAGGTTAAACCCGTTTCGGCTATTTTACGTAAACCAGTTACATAAACCGATCCGAACGCATAAATGCGTAATGGGTAACCAAATGAACTATATACAAGTTCCATATGTTATTATGCTTAGAATATGTCAATACATCAGTAGGATGTCAATATATATGCCCAAAAAGTATATAAAACCATTTTAAGTCCCGTATGGGCATTTTGGTCATTTTAATACTTATAAAAGGGATTTTATAACAAACTGAAGTTCTGGTCCTTACTAATCAGTAAAAATATTTAATTTATCTCATTACATCAGTAAGATATGACACACATGTGAAATTTATTATTTATGACCAAACTATGTCCCGAAAGGGCATTTTGGTCATTTCACATAGGCTTTTAAGGGTATTTTTGGAAACCTGAGTTCATAACTTATACCTACTGTAATAATATTAAAATTTGTTTAAAAATTCAGTAGGTAATAAGTCTTAGGTGCTAATTATGGTTTAAAACCATACTATGCACCTAAATAGCGTAAAAATCGCTAATTGACGATAATTAAGGGGTTTTTATGGAAATATGAGATTTTGATCAGTCTTGAATGCTCAAAATAATTTATTTAATATATGAAATCAGTAGGAAAAGGTTTGGCATTCAAATCATTTGTAAATCTCTTTTTATGCATGAAAAGGGTATTATCGTCATTTACCGAATAATACAAGATCTCTATGATATGATCAGTTTATAATCTGATCAATAATTCCAACAATCCCTAAAAAAATATCTTAACAGCAGGTAATGAGTTTTGGGTCAAAATCCAAGTTTAAACATGCTTTATGCAAGATATCGCAATTTACTTAGTTAAAAGTTTCTAATTACGATATCGAGCATAATTCCTATTTGGGACCAAGAACTGATGTCAAATTTTCGGGACAAGCTTATATATCAGTAACAAAGGTTTTTGTCCTCTCACATGTATAAAAATCTCATCCTTATGTCAAAAGGGCATAATGGGCGTTTATAAGCATAATAGCGGAAACTAGCGTATAATTAAAACCACAAGGAATCATGCAATATAACTCAAGAGGGTTATACTACTGAATAATATGGTCCTAATGGAAGCTTAAAACATGGAAGAATCAAGCTTAATCTGGTCAGAACTGAAAAGTCAAAGCATAGTCAAGCTTTTGCGACTTTCGGTTGCGAACCGACCCTAAACTTAGAATTGTCGAGTTGGACCAGCTTAGACATGTTCTAATAATCATTACCAGGTTATTAGATTGCTAAAATATAATTTATAAGCTTTGCGACTTTCGGCTGCGAACTGGCCCTAAACTTAGAATTGTCGTATGGGTGTATGGATACGGTCCGCAAGCTTCTAGCCAGCACAACACAACTTTCATTATTTGGCAGTTTTGGCCCCTCAACGCGTTTTGTTGAGTTTTGGCACATCTAACACCCGTTAACCCTGTTTTTAAGCTCCATAAGGGAGTTACAGTATATTTAACTTCAACCATGCTCAAAAATATTATGGATGCCAGTTCGTTCGGTCGTACGGTCGCGTTTTCCGCTTAATTACGACGAACGTTGAACGGACGCGAAAACAATCCAAATTTCGCGACGAATGATATTTTTGCATCCCATCACTAAAATATAATATTTTAATGATTACAAACATTTATGGATGTGCGGATATGGCCAGAATGTAGAATACGCGCGATTATGCATAGTTTCGCCGTTTTGACGCTTTTAGTCCCTTGAACGCATAAAGTTGTGCGTAATGCCATTTATTGATATCAATGTCTTGTATAGTCCATATAGGGATTCCCGAGAACGTGACAGAGCATTACGGAGTCTTTGGTTCTCTTAACGGTCGCTTGAAAGCGTAGTTTCGCTTATTGACGCTTTTGGTCCCTCTAATGCGCAAACTTGCGCTTATCATCATTTAATGGTATCAAAGCCCTATGTAGCCCATATTAAGGATTCTCAAAAGTATGATGGCACATCAAAATGCTTCGGGTTCGTTAAAAGGTCACTCAGAGGTAAGAATTAACATGTTGACACTTTTAACCCTTCCACCCGCATACTTTAACATAATTACGCAAACGGCTCCTCTCGTCCAACAAGTGCCTCGTTTGAGAATACGGACGCCATATAAGGTCACTCATAGGCCTAGCTTAGGCATGTTGACACCTTAAGTCCTTCTATAATCAAGGTTTTCGATTTTTGTCAAAATTAGTCCCTCATAGTCAACGTTTGACTTTATTAGGGTTCATTACACGTGTCACCACATCATTGGACACGATTTTTACGAGTGTTACATCCTCACCCCCTTAAAAGAAATCTCGACCCTGAGATTTACTAAAAAAAGATGGAAGTACTTTTTGTCGTGTAATGGACTTAACTTCCGCAGTATATTGGGGACTTCTACGGGTACCCCAACTGACATATTCAATAGGAGGTACATGCTCCTCTTCGGAGTTTATTAACCTGTCGATCCTTGATCGATATGGGCCTTTCAATAACCCTCAGGCTTTCATCGATCTATACATCTTTACAAGACATTGCTAGCGATTTATCAGCTAGGCAATTCCTTAAGTTAGAAACGTGGAGCACATCGTGAATTCCAGTGAGTTCCTTAGGCAAGTTTAGCTTATGAGCTATACTGCCGTCACATTCGATGATCTCGAATAATTTATATATCCAAGGCTTAACTTGCCCTATATACCAAAACGTATTGTACTCTTTCATATTCGATATTTTTTATAGAGCCTTGCTCCCCATTTGGAACTTTAAGAGATTTGCGCTCTTGTTCGCATTGCTCTTCTGTCGATTATTGGCAGTTTTCAGACGATTACGAATTCATAATATCCTATCCATCGTCTTTAATATAAATCTTAGATCCTAAGAATTGGGCTTTCCCAATCTCCTGCCCAACAAAGGGGCGTTGGCTATTTCTCCTAAACAAGGTCTCCAAAGGAGCAGCCTTGATGCTTATATAATGCTATCAGTTATAGGAGAACTTAATTGGGTGAGATAATTATTCCAACTATTACCCCAATCAATCCTTAAAGAATCATCTACCCTTATAGTTAGTCGAACAATTCGACAATCCTGGGCAACTAATAACGACTCTTAATCATTTCTTAGTTAGGTTGCAATAACCAATGCACAAGCGCATTGCATCGTGCTTTCCATTATCAACCATAATTAGAGCTCTCAAGATGATGAGCTAGACTGTTCAGGCCTTTCTCCAAAAACTCATTTGGTTAGTTCTTGGTTCTTCCATTTCCGTTGATACTGACCGATATAGAGCTTCTTCAATAGATACAGTTCTTAATAGGATGTAAATCTTAATTCCACCTTACCTCCCAAGAGGTCAAACAGGTAGTTTCACTGAGAAGAAATCAAGTTATCCAAATATGATAGAGGTAGCTTCAATCTTCGACCTTGGTCCACTTACCATAGTTGGTGCCATGCAAAAGACATTTCTGTTTTACGAGTGCACGAATGCCTTAAGTAGAGATGCTTACTTAGGCATTTTTATTATGGATATCTTCTTTGAGCACCACTAGCTGACTTTAGTACAATATGACCATTGAAATATCTTAGTGGCCCCATGCATTAAACTTCTATACTGATCAGGCATGGACATAATCTATGGACGCATTGGGATATGCCAATCCTCACATGGCGCTTTTGTCAAGCATACTTGGCACTCGCAGTTGATAGAAATCAATGAGAAAAGAAAATAATTAAAATAACATATATTGTCGTACTCTATTCAAAGAAAGAGTAGTTTAGATTATACAGAAAGATTATTGCCGATAATAGGAGAATCGGTCTCTCAGGTTTCATTGGTAAGTTCTACCTGACTAAGAATCTGGAGTTCTTATGAATACCATCATAAGTTTGCCAAGCTTTTGGTCTATGAAAGACTTATTATTGCCTGTATTTAAAACATGATACTTGGCAGAAATTATCATTGTCCAAATGATAAGAAAAGTGTTGGATGACATCATGCACTCTCTCTTGACATTCATCAGGTGAGTTTAGGCATTTCCTTTCTTAGCCTTTCCAGACTTAGCTACGCCTTCTTTGGCAGCTTTATGGCATCAAATTCTGATGTGGCCTTACTCACCCCCGTAACAGACTGCATTCCTTATGTCCCTACATTCATGGGACTGATGACTAGTTCCTTTGCAGATGCCACACTGCTCTGGTCTTTGATCTATTCGACACTGTCCCCAGTGTCTTTTATAACAAGTCTCACATACAGGCTTCTTACTGAACTTGTGATAGTTCTTATTAAGCCCGTAATTTGCTCTTTTTCTTCGATTTCTGGGAGTTATCCTCCTCCCTTGTTCATCCTTCACACTCGAAGTGTGATCAAAACTCTTTTCATGAGCAATTGAATGTGGTTTTTGAAATTCAGAGCGAGAAGCATTCGGCTCTTTGAATTGTTTCATGACCTTTTCCATAGCATTTCCAACTGCTGCGTCAACCACAGCTTGGAGACTATCTCCATTAATATTGAGGTTTATGCTATAGCATTATTTGCTTTTGTCACCTTAATAGTACTGCGACTGTTGTCCACCTCATTCGAGTTTGCCATACTCGAAACTTGGTACTAACCACACGTTAAGCAATTGTTAGTCATCATCCTGATGACCCGACATAGATCAGCCACGGCATCCATAAACCGTATAGGCTATTATTTTCCAATTATTCCTAATGAATGTTATTTGAATGTATATCCATTACATTTAGACTAGGTCACAAAAAGGACCATTAATGGCACTTATGGTTTGGAGCGAGTCCATTACCTGTTTGACAGAGGATTATAATGTCACAACTGTCTTTATCACAAGGACAATTATGAATAGCTCGAAGATTAGCCTTACATGACTTTTATTATAATTATATACATATATGGCATAAATGCCCGTCGCGAAGGACGTAAAGTATATGTCATAAAGCCTAGTTATGAAGGACATAAATGATTATACGGCACGAAGGCCTCGTCGCAAAGGACATCTATTGGCTCAAAGTATCCTGTGACTAGGAATGTTAACATTTAATATGTTAACTTGTCACGAATGACAAATTATAGCACATTGGCTTGCCATTGATGAGTTTAAAACATAACTCATTGATTTGTCACCAAGGACATTAGTTTATAAGTCGTATCTTATTGGATTAGAGGCTTCCAGGTTTGAACATAGTTCTTCACCTTTGGACAGGGAGTTATAAACTACAACTGTCATTGTATCTAAAGACGACTTATTTGGCACGAAGGTAACCCAATTGACATCACTAATGGATGTTCATATATCATCATTGCATTTGATGATATTAGTCATGATTATACTGATCATATAGATTGTTGGGGTTGGGTATACCCCATCACTTTGTACAGGGGATCATAAACACCACCACAAACTTTGTCTTACCGACAATAGAGTAAAGTGTAGCCCGTAGGCATACACCTTAACTGGATGTTTTGATGTATACTTCATACTGCCGTTTGATAGCCAATATTCGTATTGATTTATATAGGCTATGAAGGTGGCTTGGAAAAGTCCAAGTACTTTTGGAAGCTAGTGTGGTCTCTCAAGTCACACAGCCAGGAATGTTAACATGTTCTCAGATGTTAACAAAAATTAATTATCTTAAGAGGGTTTTACCATCATAGCCATGTTTATAGACATATAGGCTAGGTTATACCATTAAGAGGATCTGTTGAAATTTTCAGCTGATCAATAAAGTTCGAGAAAAATTTCAGAACTATTGTTGGATAAAGGACGAAACGAATACCTATATAAATTCTCAAAATCTCCATAAATCATTAGGAATTTACAATAGTGCCTTAATCAGGACTTTTAGTAATATATTTGTCCACAGAGGACTTAAAGAAAATATAAGTCCGTATAAGGACTATAAATATTACAAATCCAATTATGGATTATAATGAAATATCAATGTCCTCAAAAGGACTAATTAAAAATAGCGTATCCCCAAAGGGATCTTAATGAAATAACATGTCCATAAAAGGACTATATTGGTACAGCGTGCACACATA